>NC_052330.1:30272058-30544770 GCF_016432855.1 Salvelinus namaycush
CTTCGTTATAAACAGACATAAAAAATGTTGCCATATTAAACATGCTTTAAAAACCCAAGGTATGGTTTCTTGGCAATCAGGAGTTTCCATAGAAACATAATACAAGTGCAGCATGGCTCTCTTCTTATTGTATGATGGCCTATCTATGGGTTTGAATAATCTCTCGTGAGCAGATTCTTCGTGTAAACTGAGATAGTCTGTCAGGGCTGTAATAGAATGGCTGAGATAACAAGCAGCAGTTAGTTCCTGTGTTTGGGTTTTTGTCACTGATTATTTGGATGAATCAGGATTGGGCGAAGACGGTGCTTAAATAAAAAAAACTGGGGGCGATGATTTCAAGCCTGTGTGCACAGTAGTTAATTGGAGGGGCTTTGTCTGAGAGTTTATTTCTAGGTGACCGAGATTATGTTCTAAACGACATTGTCATAACGTGGGAGGAATAAAAGTTAACCAGTGATGATTTGCACTTCACAATGAGGGTCTCCGCATAGCTATATTCCATCGTCATTAGCCTATTCTTCACAATAATGTATGATCATTGCTTCACCTTTAATGGCTTTCTTCAGCATCATTATCTTAGCACAGTCCCCTAGCAATTTGAGTTTTACCAATGAGCTTCAGCCCCTCACCATTTGAGTGACGGCTAGCAAGGCACATCATACACACACAGCAGAGAGAGAGAGAGATCTCAATGACGTGGTGCACATATCTGCACATATGTGATGTAGGATGCCATTTTTGGGGAACACTTTTGGCTCGTGAGTGCTACTTTCAGTTCTACTGGTTAAAAAGTATACAAAAGTACTGGAGAATCTCTTTAATCAGAGGTTATTTTCATGGGTTGCATGTTTCGTCACAATATTGTTTTGAATGTTTGTTTTGGACTGATGCCCAACTGTGCATTCTACTCGATGCATTCTCAATGAGCGCTGATGAAGATTTAATGAAAAGTGCATTACAGTGGCATGGAAAAGCAATGACATTCGAAAGGAAGAAAATATTTATAAGGAAAACCTTTCGATGTCGCCAGATTGACTTTAGATGCAGTATAACGTTGATAACGTTAACGTTGAAGATTGAGGGGATTTTAAATAGCTAATGTTATAATTTCTAGCTATTTTTACAAACTATGCTAGCTGATGACAATCTTGCCATCTCTCTAAAGTAAATTTGACGACATCACAATGCCGGCAAAGTTGTTCCTATTAAACATTTGACTACTTTAGCAATGTCATTGTATTTCCAAATCAAATTTTATTTGTCGCATGCACATATTTAGCAGCTGTTATTGCGGGTGTAGCGAAATGCTTGGGATCCTAGCTCCAACAGTGCAGTAATATCTAACAATATACAACGATACACATACATCTAAATGTAATATAAATATTAGGACAAGCAATGTCAGTCCGGAATATAAATATATACATGATGGGATGTAAAGACATTGTTATTAATTTTTTATTTTATTTAGCAGACACTCTTATCCAGAGCGACTTACAGAACTGAGTGCTTACATAAAAAAAATAATTGTACCATGGGAATCAAACCCACAACCCTAGTGTTGCAAGCACTATGCTCTACCAACTGAGCTACACGGGACCAGACAGTGTTATGGATAGTATGGGGCTAGAATATGTAGCATGTCTGTAGAATACATAGGATAGAATAGTATACAGTATGTACAGCAATAGTTGAATAGGATGGTCTTGACTAGAATACATTATTATACTGTACATATGAAATTTGTAAAACAGTATTTGAACATTATTAAAGTGACCAGTGTTACATGCCTATGTACATAGGGCAGCAGCCTCTTAAGGTGCAGGATTGAGTAACCGGGTGGTAGCCGACTAGTGACAGTGACTAAGTTCAGGGCAGGGTACTGGGTGGAGGCCGGCTAGTGATGGCTATTTAACAGTCTGATGGCCTTGAGATAGAAGCTGTTTTTCAGTCTCTCGGTCTCAGCTTTGATGCACCTGTATTGTCCACGTCTTCTGGATGATAGCGGGGTGAACAGGCCGTGGCTCAGGTAGGCTGAGGTCTTTGATGATCTTTTAGGCCTTCATGTGACATTGGGTGCTGTAGATGTCCTGGAGGGCAGGCAGTGTGCCCCTGGTTTTGGGCAGACCGCACCACCCTCTGGAGAGTTGCCATGCCAGGTGCTGATACAGTCCGACAGGATGCTCTCAATGGTGCGTCAGTAAAAGTTTGTGAGGGTCTTAGGGGCCAAGCCAAATTTCTTCAGCCTCCTGAGGTTGAGGAGGCGCTGTTGTGCTTTCTTCACCACACTGTTTGTGTGGGTGGACCATTTCAGATTGTCAGTGGCGTGTACGCTGAGGAACTTGGCACTATAGTGAAATTTAGACGAAACAGTCGTTAGCCTCCATCCAGAATGACTGGGCTTATCACGACTTTAGGGTACCACTCTTGCGCCGCCGAATTGGAGAACAGTCATAAATCAAATCACATTTCATTTGTCACATACACATGGTTAACAGATGTTAATGCGAGTGTAGCGAAATGCTTGTGCTTCTAGTTCCGATCATGCAGTAATATCTAACAAGTAATCTAACAATTTCACAACAACTACCTTATACACACAAATGTAAAGGAATGAATAAGAATATGTACATAAAAATATATGGATGATCGATGGCCGAACGGCATAGGCAAGATGCAGTAAATGGCATAGAGTACAGTATATACATATGAGATGAGTAATGTAGGGTATGTAAACATTATATAAAGTGGAATTGTTTAAAGTGGCTAGTGATACATTTATTACATCCAATTTTTTATTATTAAAGTGGCTAGAGATTTGAGTCAGTATGTTGGCAGCAGCCAACCAATAAAATACAGTGGGTGGTCCGCGCCAATGTTCGTGATGGCTGTTTAACAGTTGGATGGCATTGAGATAGAAGCTGTTTTTCAGTGTCTCGGTCCCAGCTATGATGCACCTGTACTGACCTCGCCTTCTGGATGATAGCAGGGTGAACAGGCAGTGACTTGGGTGGTTGTTGTCCTTGATGATCTTTGTGGCCTTTGTTACAGATACAGGTATCCTGTGTGTGTATCCTGTGTGTGTATTTTCTTTCCTTTTGCCCTAGTCACAGGTGTCACTCATCAGTTGCCAATTAGAAGACACACCTGCTCCTTTTCCCTTACCCAATCACATTCCCTTTCCCTTGGTTTAAAACCCCAGTCAGTTGTTTTCCCAAACTCTCTCTCTCTGTCTCCCTCTCTCTTCGGATTGAGTGATCTTTCTTTTGTTTTTGCACCTACATGTCACATTTGTCCATTATTATGTGAGTATGTATTGTTATGGTGTATGACTGTTTGTTTGTTGGTGGGAAAAGGGGGTACAAAGCCAAGTCGCCCATGGGTATACATTACCCGTAGGAAGACTTTGTCTAAGTACCCTAGTTAGAAGTGGGCCGACCACCCACTGTATTTTATTGGTTAGTTAGCTAGCGGTTATTGAAGCAGGTAAGACTAGCTTAGGTTTTTTTGTATATTTATTATTTCTTTCCTTGGGTCCAGCTCAGCCCCCCCCCCCCTTTACCGTGTGTTTAACAAATAAACCACAAGTGTTTGACGATAGATTTAAGTTGTCTGTTATTAGTTCTCACTGTTCCTTTTCACTATTATGATTTGCATGAGTTATGTTACGGGTCTCGTTTCCACCCCCCCTAGACTTCAGGGCCAAAGGGGTTCGTAACAGCCTTCCTGTGACATCGGGTGGTGTAGGTGTCCTGGTGGGCAGGTAGTTTGCCCCCGGTGATGCGTTGTGCAGACCTCACTACCCTCTGGAGAGCCTTAATGTTGTGGTCAGAGCAGTTGCCGTACCAGGCGGTGATACAGCCCGACAGGATGCTCTCGATTGTGCATCTGTAAAAGTTTGTGAGTGTTTTTGGTGACAAGCTGAATTTCTTCAGCCTCCTGAGGTTGAAGAGGCGCTGCTGCGCCTTCTTCACCACGCTGTCTGTGTGGGTGGACCATTTCAGTTTGTCCGTGATGTGTACGCCGAGGAACTTAACTTTTCACCTTCTACACTACTGTCCCGTCTATAGGGGGCTGCTCCCTCTGCTGTTTCTTGAAGTCCACAATCATCTGCTTTGTTTTGTTGACATTGAGTGTGAGGTTATTTTCCTGACACCACACTCCGAGTGCCCTCACCTCCTCCCTGTAGGCCGTCTCGTCGTTGTTGGTAATCAAGCCTACCACTAGTGTCGTCTGCAAACTTGATGATTGAGTTGGAGGCGTGCATGGCCACGCAGTCATGGGTGAACAGGGAGTACAGGAGAGGGCTGAGAACGCACCCTTGTGGGGCCCCAGTGTTGAGGATCAGCGGGGTGGAGATGTTGTTTCCTACCCTCACCACCTGGGGGCAGTCGTCAGGATGTCCAGGACCCAGTTGCATAGGGCGGGGTCGAGACCCAGGGTTTCCAGCTTAATGACGAGTTTGGAGGGTACTATGGTGTTAAATGCTGAGCTGTAGTTGATGAACAGCGTTCTTATATAGGTATTACTCTTGTCCAGATGGGTTAGGGCAGTGTGATTGCGATTGCATTGTCTGTGGACCTAGTGGGGCGGTAAGCAAATTGGAGTAGGTCTAGGGTGTCAGGTAGGATGGAGGTGATATGGTCCTTGACTAGTCTCTCAAAGCACTTCATGATGACGGAAGTGAGTACTACGGGGCGATAGTTATTTAGCTCAGTTACCTTAGCTTTCTTGGGAACAGGAACAATGGTGGCCCTCTTGAAGCATGTGGGAACAGCAGACTGGGATAAGGATTGATTGAATATGTCCGGAAACACACCAGCCAGCTGGTCTGCGCATTCTCTGAGGACGCGGCTAGGGATGCCGTCTGGGCCGGCAGCCTTGCGAGGGTTAACACGTTTAAATGTTTTACTCCCGTTGGCTGCAGTGAAGGAGAGCCCGCAGGTTTTGGTAGTGGGCCCTGTCGGTGGCACTGTATTGTCCTCAAAGCGAGCAAAGAAGTTGTTTAGTTTGTCTGGGAGCAAGACATCGTGGTCCGCGACGGGGCTGGTTTTCTTTTTGTAGTCCGTGATTGACTGTAGACCCTGCCACATACCTCTCGTGTCTGAGTGGTTGAATTCCGACTCTACTTTGTCTCTATACTGATGCTTAGCTTGTTTGATTGCCTTGCAGAGGGAATAGCTACACTGTTTGTATTCGGTCATATTTCCGGTCGCCTTGCCCTGATTAAAAGCAGTGTTTCGCATAAGAATGGCATGATGGGCCCAAGTGACGGAGGTGCAACCTATGAATAAGAAAAAAATGTATTTGTCGTTTTTGCTTTGTTTCACCAAGGCATGGAGAGTTTTAAGAATATAGAATAGGACACAAGGTGGCAGTGATATCGCCACAATCCGTCAGCTGTGTCAAGGTGATTTGCTGTCAGAATAGCTTGTTGAAGTTTTCACTTCTAGTTCGTGATATTATTCTTGAGCCTGCTATCGTTTCTGTAGATTTTGTGTCCCAATGAGCCTAGTGACAAATTACATTCTGAACCTCAATCACAGTATTCTCATATCTTTATATGTATAGTACAGTTGGATAGAGAAGAGACTGTAATGGCACAGCCATAGGAGAGGGAACTATTTGGATGAATCTCAAAAGTCTTTCCTCGTTCCTTGCGTCCCCTATCCTCCACCCTCTCCCCGCTTCCTTTTCAAAATGTCAGAGCGAAGTGAGTTCTTCTCAGTCCTCTCCTCTCTTCCCTCAGACATTTTAAAACTGTGGTAGGAAAAGGATAAAGGATGTGAGAAAGCAAGGATTTGGTTATGGTGATCTGACCTCTTATCATGGTTCAATACCAATAAAGTACCCTTTGCATAGAAAAATGGTTCCCCTATTGAAATGTGATCACATGAGAGAAAGTGAAACTGATTTAAACACAAATAATGATGACATGGTCCAAGCCACTTTCCAAAAACATTCAAGTCTCTCTCTTGATCAGTTTCTGAGCAGTTTCCATGGAGATGTGTCAATATATTCTGAGTTGTGAGTCAGGGTGAGGCCAGTTGGGGAGCTCTCCAAACTTGAGACACCTACGCTTTTTTTTATTTCTGTCTCTACATGAAAGTTCTGATATCCATTGATATAACCAGTATTTTTTATTTAAAAAAATATGGATACTGGTTAAGATGAAAAGCCCATAGTAGTCTTTTCCCATGCACTGTGTGATAGCTTTAAGTGTCTCTGTATCTTAGATGGTTGGCTTCATGTGTCATATCTCGTTAGCACTTGAAGTGCTTCTCAGAGACAGATGGAAGATGGCCAGATCATTTAATCTAGCCTCATGAGAATATTTCACACAAACGCACAAACAGACAGCATATGTTTAGGGTGTCCACCCACTCTGGGCAGACGCGCTTTGGTGATGACATTTCATTTCCTTATGTTATAAAATACATTTTACCAAGACAAATTATTTTTCATGTGCTGAATCATTCAGTGGGATCTTTCTCTATCATATCATTATATAAAAGTGTAATTAGTGATCTAATACCTTCGATAATAAGCATTGAGCTCAGAGCGTTGCAGCTTTATCGTCAAAACTTTTGAGGATTTTACATTGTGTGGTCGTCGTTTTCAAAGTTGTTTCCGCTAGTCGCAAATAGTAACATTTGCATCACACAAGCTGAATTAAATTAACATATTACTTTACCCATTGGTCAAATGCATTTTGATTGGACACCCTAATAGGTTTACTATCCTTGTGGGGACCTAAAATTTCCATTCAAAATCCTAACCCAGTGGAGAACCGTGAAGGTCTGCTAGAACCTTCAGAGAAGGCCAAAGCATTTATAAAAATGTATATTTTTTGGAATTTCTATTTCATCTTCACAATAATTTTTATGGTCTTCCAATTTCATCTCTTCTCATGTGTTGGAAAGATAAGGGTTAATGCTGAAGAGAAAATAATATCCAATCAGAATTTTCTTTCTCCCGTTAGAAAAATCTAGCTAGCTTAGCCTGCCATTGGCTAGGCCTTCAGAAGTTGGACAGAAAGCCTCTGCCATTCAACTTTGGGTTTCTGGATCCTTTCACAGCGTTATAAGGCTACGTTGAGACAATGACTTATCAATGACCCAAGCACCAAACCCAGCTAATCTCTACCATTGTGTCGCTGAGTTGTCATAATGCTTCAGCAAATGTACATTATACCAGGGGCGTTGATAGACATAATGTAAGTAACCTAATTTATGTCCCTGTAACTGCCCTGAAGGCCTCTGCTGATCCTACAGCTATTGTATGCAGTAATCATGTGCCTTTGAACCAGAGTTATACTGTTAGCACTGAGGCGGTGTGCCCTAGTATGAAATCCACTCTGTGCAGCTCACCCTGCACTAACATACATAACATGAACATTTCTACTTCTGCTAAGCTTCCCAGTAAAGCAATGAAAACAGGTAAGCATCCCAGAAAAGTGCTAAAAATAGCTCACATGAACATATGTATCTTTAGAAACAAGGTTCATGAAATTAATAACTTGCAAGTAACAGATGACGTTCATATTCTGACTATCTCTGAAACTCTCTTAGATAATACCTTTGATACAGTGGTAGCAATACATGGTCATAACATCTACAGAAAATGCCAATGTTGGCTGTGTTGCTGTTTATATTCAGAACCACATTCCTTGTCAATCTACAAACAATACCCCATAATGACAAAGCAAAAACAGGTTAAGAAATGTTTGCTAATAAAAAAAAAAATGAAATATTATATTTACGGGGAGGCAGGTAGCCTAGTGGTTAGAGCGTTGGGCTAGTAACCGAAAGGTTGCTGGATCGAATCCCCGAGCTGACGAGGTTGTTCTGCCCCTGAACATGGAAGTTAACCCACTGTTTCCTGGTAGGCTGTCATTGTAAATAAGAATTTGACTTAGTTAAATAAAGGTACATTTAAAAAAAAATACATATGTATTCAGACCCTTTACTCAGTACCTTGTTGAAGATGTGATTACAGCCTTGAGTCTTGTTGGGTACAACGCTACAATCTTGGCACACCTGTATTTGAGGAGTTTCTCCCATTCTTCTTTGCAATATCCTCTCAAGCTCTGTCAGGTTGGATGGGGAGCGTTGTCAGGTCTCTCTAGAGATGTTCGATCGGGTTCAAGTCCAGACATTCAGAGACTTGTCTCGAAGCCACTCCTGTTGGCTGTGTGCTTAGGGTCGTTGTCCTGTTGGAAGAAGAACCTTTGCCCCAGTCTGAGGTCCTGAGCGCTCTGAAGCAGGTTCATCACTGTACTTTGCTCCGTTCATCTTTGTCTTGACCCTGACTAGTTTCCAAGTCCCTGCCGCTGAAAAACATCACCACAGCATGATGCTGCCACCACCATGCTTTACCGTAGGGATGGTGGCAGGTTTCCTCTAGACGTGAAGCTTAGCCTTCAGGCCAAACAGATCAATCTTGGTTTCATCAGACCTGAGGATCTGAGGATCATGGTCTGAGAGCATTTAGGTGCCTTTTGGCAAACTCCAAGAGGGCTGTCATTTGCCTTTTACTGAGGAGTGGCTTCCGTCTGGCCACTGTGCCATAAAGGCCTGATTGGGGGAGTGCTGCAGAGATGGTTGTCCTTCTGGAAGGTTCTCCCATCTCCACAGAGGAACTCTGGCGCTTTGTCAGAGTGACCATCGGGTTCTTGGTCACCTCTCTGACCAAAGCCCTTCTCCCCCGATTGCTCTGTTTGGCCGTGCTGCCAGCTCTAGGAAGAGTCCTAGTGGTTCCAAACTTCTTCCATTTAAGAATAACGGAGGCCACAATGCTGCAGAAATGTTTTGGTGCCCTTCCCCAGCTCTGTGCCTTGACTAAATCCTGTCTCAGAGCTCTACAGACAATTCCTGCGACCACATGGCTTGGTTTTTGCTCTGACATGCACTGTCAACTGTGGGGAACTTATATAGACAGGTGTGTGCCTTTCCAAATCATGTCCAATCAATTGAATTTACCACAGGTGGACTCCAATCAAGTTGTAGAAACATCTCAAGGATGATCAATGGAAACAGGATGCACCTGAGCTCAATTTCGAGTCTCATAGCAAAGGGTCTGAATACTTATGTAAATAATGTATCTGTTATTTATTTTTAATACATCTGAAAATAATTCTAAAAAACATTTTTTGGGGTATTATGTGTAGATTGATGAGGAAAAAAATATTTTAGACATTTTAGGATGAGGCTGTAATGTAACAAAATGTGGAAAAAGTCAAGTGGTCTGAACTTTCAGAAGGCACTGTACATCATTTCAATAGCAGGACACTGTAAGGTCCATTATCCCTCTGAAGAGTATGAATTAGGCTTTTTGAGAAGGTTTGAATCCTAAGCAACCTGCCTACACGTAGTTTGAAGTACAATACCAACATAGCTACTGTAGTAGACCAAATCTGTGCATAGTTGAAAAGCTCAACGAACAGTGTCGGTTCTCAGCTTTTATAGAGAAGCACATCCTTTTTGTATACGTGGCAGTCAGCAGATAATGTGTAAAAGGCAATTAATTGTCTGTGCAGATTTAACCTGTCTAGCCCCGGGGTTCCGCTAGCGGAACCCCCCCCCCCCACATTCCACTGAAAAGGCAGCGAGCGAAATTCAAAAAATATTTTTTTGAAATATTTAACTTTCACACATTAACAAGTCCAATACAGCAAATGAAAGATAAACATCTTGTGAATCCAGCCAACATGTCCGATTTTTAAAATGTTTTACAGCGAAAACACCACGTATATTTATGTTAGCTCACCACCAAATACAAAAAAGCACAGACATTTCTTTCACAGCACAGGTAGCTTGCACAAAACCCCCAAATAGAGATAGAATTAGTCACTAACCAAGAAACAACTTCATCAGATGACAGTCTTATAACATGTTATACAATAAATCTATGTTTTGTTCGAAAAATGTGCATATTTCAGGTATAAATCATAGTTTTACATTGCAGCTACAATCACAAATATCACCAAAGCAGCTAGAACAATTACAGAGAGCAACGTGAAATACCTAAATACTCATCATAAAACATTTATGAAAAATACATGGTGTACAGCAAATGAAAGATAAACATCTTGTGAATCCAGCCAATATTTCAGATTTTTTAAGTGTTTTACAGCGAAAACACAATATAGCATTATATTAGCATACCACAATAGCCAACCACACAACCGCATTCATTCACCGCAAAGGTAGCGATCGCAAAAAAACAGCAAAAGATATAAAATTATTCACTAACCTTGACAAACTTCATCAGATGACAGTCCTATAACATCATGTTACACAATACACTTATGTTTTGTTCGAAAATGTGCATATTTAGCGGTACAAATCGTGGTTTTACAATGTGAATACGTAGCCAAACTGCACAAAATTATCCGGATATATTTCTGACACTCACCTAATCTAATCAAAGAACTCATCATAAACTTTACTAAGAAATACATGTTGTACAGCAAATGAAAGATACACTAGTTCTTAATGCAATCGCCGTGTTAGAATTCTAAAAATAACTTTAGTACGACATACAGCTTACGTTATAGCGAGACAGCGCCTGCAATGAGGGCGGAAAATAGTACTAAACATTTTCCACAGAAATACGAAATAACATCATAAATGGTTCCTACTTTTGCTGAGCTTCCATCAGAATCTTGTACAAGGAGTCCTTTGTCTAGAATAAATCGTTGTTTGGTTTTAGAATGTCCTCTTCGCCTGTCGAATTAGCAACCAAAGCTAGCCAAGTGGCGCGAAGTTGTCCATCTTCACCAAACGCAGAGAACGGAAAACGCCAAAACTCCCGATAAACGTTCAATAATCTGATAAAACTATATTGAAAAAAACATACTTTACGATGATATTATCACATGTATCAAATAAAATCAAAGCCGGAGATATTAGCCGTCTATACCGAAAGCTTTTCAGAAGGCAATCCAGGGTTCCTTCCCGTGCCTTGCTGGACAAAGGAAATTTGGGGTCACGTCATTCCAAGAGCTCTTGTTCGACCTCAGATCAAGCTAGACACCCCATTCCACCTCCCACTGCCTGTTGACATCTAGTGGAAGGCGTATGAAGTGCATGTATATCCATAGATTTCAAGCAAATGAATAGGAAGGCCCTGGAACAGAGCCTCGATTTCAGATTTTTCACTTCCTAGCAAGTTTGCTGCAAAATGAGCTCTGTTTTACTCACAGATATAATTCAAACGGTTTTAGAAACTTGAGAGTGATTTCTATTAATTTCTAGTAATAATAATATGCATATTGTACAATCTAGAATAGAGTACGAGGCCGTTTAAATGGGCACGATTTTTTCCCAAAGTGAAAATAGCCCGAACAGGTTTTAAGATAGCACGAGGTTGATAGCCCGAGGGCTCAACCGTCTAACTGCATTTGCAACAGCAAATACTATAATGTGCAAGTTTCCATACATTTGACTTCCTGTAGATAGTAAACACACGGGATGTCACATGCTGCGGTCGCACCCAAACGGACCTTAGCTATACGCCCAGTCTCATGACCCAGTCCCACAAAGACAACTTTGTATCAGGTTAGAAAAAACACTAGCATATAACAAGAGTCAATTCTTTAAACAGTAAAACATGGGATAGCATGACTAATTATGTAATTTTCCACAATACTATTTACATGAAAATGTACCTTAAAGTTGAATGAAGAAAGGCGTAGTACTACATTACCTTCAAACAAAAGGTGAGTTATCACTAAATAAAACATTTACAACCATCAGATAAACTTTGTAAAAACAATTCAGGGATGACCACAATTGCTCTTGACAAGCTACAGGTTTCTGCAGGCTTTTTTGTTCAAGCCCAGTTCTTCCACACCCGATTCTACTATTCATGGTCTGGATGAACAGCTGAGGTCTGGATGAACAGCTGAGGTCTGGATGAACAGCTGAGGTCTGGATGAACAGCTGAGGTCTGGATGAACAGCTGAGGTCTGGATGAACAGCTGAGGTCTGGATGAACAGCTGAGGTCTGGATGAACAGCTGAGGTCTGGATGAACAGCTGAGTAGTAGAATCAGGTGTGGTAGCACTGGGCTTGAACAGAAAAGCCTTCATAACCCTGTGTATTGTCAAGAGCAATTTTGATAACTCCTGATACAAACACTATAACAAATGACAACCTGCTGAGAAACACCTGCAAAATACAAAGTCATTAGACAAGTACAAAACTCTAAAGAGAAATGATAGACATATTTACAAATCTGAAACTGGATAAGTGTTTGATACCCTTGAATACAAAACTTCAGCTACAATTGTTATCATTAAGGCTGTACACAGCTGTCCAACTCCAGTAAAAGAGCACACTTAAATGTATAAATGGCTGTATAAATATGGAAACAGGTGGGAGAACTCACAGATTTGAAACAGAACATAGATTTTAAGTATTGATAGTGTGTGAAGTACCATGTTTACTGCGTGTCCTTTGTCAGTTCCACATGGGCTAGCTTGCATTTCTCTATGACAGGTATATTCCCACAATCCGCCTCTGCCATGAAGCACTGTGTCCCCAGTAGGGCTGACCCCATTTAGTCGACTGGTTGATTGTTTGGTCAATAGGCTGTTGGTCGACCGAGATTTCTTTAGTCGAGCAGTTGCAATTATTAGAATTTTTTCGTGGTGCACAAGACACTGTCTCAGTGGACTAATCCGTTGCGGATGCCACGGGGATGGCACAGTCCATCACTCTAAGACATGTGATACTGAAATTGTAAATGGTTATATTATGTTTTAAAAAATGGTGCAAATCAATCCCAGAACAACAGCAAATTACCTTGTGAAGATGCTGGAGGAAACCGGTACAGAAGTATCTTTATCCACAGTAAAACGAGTCCTATATCGACATAACCTGAAAGGACGCTCAGCAAGGAAAAAGCCACTGCTCCAAAACTACCATGAAAAATCCAGACTACGATTTGCAAACTGCACATGGGGACAAATATTGTACTTTTTGGAGAAATGTCCTCTAGTCTGATGAAACAAAAAAAAGGGGGAGGCTTGCATGCCGAAGAACACCATCCCAACCGTGAAGCACGTGGGGTGGCAGCATCATGTTGTGGGGGTGCTTTGCTGCAGGAGGGACTGGTGCACTTCACAAAATAGATGGCATCATGAGGTAGGAATGTGAATATATTGAAGCAACATCTCAAGACATCAGTCAAGAAGTTAAAGCTTGGTCGCAAATGGGTCTTCCAAATGGACAATGACCCTAAGCATATGTCCAAAGTTGTGGCAAAATGGCTTAAGGACAACAAAGTCAAGGTATTGGAGTGGCCATCACAAAGCCCTGACCTCAATCCTATAGAACATTTGTGGGCAGAACTGAAAAAGCGTGTGCGAGCAAGGAGGCCTACAAACCTGACACCAGCTCTGTCAGGAGGAATGGGCCAAAATTCACCCAACATTGTGGGAAGGTTGTGGAAGGCTACCCGAAACGTTTGACCCAAGTTAAACAATTTAAAGGCAATGCTACCAAATACTAATTGAGTGTATAAACTTCTGACCCACTGGGAATGTGATGAAAGAAATAAAAGCTGAAATGAATCCTTCTCTCTACTATTATTCTGACATTTCACATTCTTAAAATAAAGTGGTGATCCTAACTGACCTAAGAGAGGGAATTTGTACTTGGATTAAATGTCAGGAATCGTGAAACTGAGTTTAAATGTATTTGGCTAAGGTGTATGTAAACTTCCGACTTCAACTGTATATATTATATCCACATACTGTCCATAATCTCCATACATCCCAACACAGCAAAAAAAGAAACGTCCTCTCGCTGTTAACTGCGTTTATTTTAAACAAACTTGACATGTGTAAATATTTGTATGAACATAACAAGATTCAACAACTGAGACATAAACGGAACAAGTTCCACAAACATGTGACTAACATATATTGAATAATGTGTCCCTGAACAAAGGGGGGGTCAAAACCAAAAGTAAGTCAGTATCTGGTGTGGCCACCAGCTGCATTATGTACTGCAGTGCATCTCCTCCTCATGGACTGCAACAGATTTGCCAGTTCTTGCTGTGAGACGTTACGCCACTCTTCTACCAAGGCACCTGCAAGTTCCCAGACATTTCTGGGGGGAATGGCTCTAGCCCTCACCCTCCGATCCAACAGGTCCCAGACGTGGTCAATGGGATGGAGATTCGGGCTCTTTGCTGGCCATGGCAGAACACTGACATTCCTGTCTTGCAGGAAATCATGCACAGAACGATCGGTATGGCTGGTGGCATTGTCATGCTGGAGGGTCATGTCAGGGTGAGCCTGCAGGAAGGGTACCCCATGAGGGAGGAGGATGTCTTCCCTGTAACGCACAGAGTTGAGACAAGCTCAGTCCGATGATGCTGTGACACACCGCCCCAGACCATGACGGACCCTCCACCTCCAAACTGATCCCGCTCCAGAGTACAGGCCTCGGTGTAAAGCTCATTACTTCGACGATAAATGTGAATCCGACCATCACCCCTGGTGAGACAAAACCGTGACTCGTCAGTGAGTCGCGGTTTTTGCCAGTCCTGTCTGGTCCAGCGATGGTGGGTTTGTGCCCATAGGTGACATTGTTGCTAGTGATGTCTGGTGAGGACCTGCCTTACAACAGGCCTACATGCCCTCAGTCTAGCCTCTCTCAGCCTAGTGCGGACAGTCTGAGCACTGATGGAGGGATTGTGCATTCCTGGTATAACTCGGGCTGTTGTTGTTGCCATCCTGTACCTGTCCCGCGTGTGAGGTTCAGATGTACCGATCCTGTGCAGGTGTTGTTACATGTGGTCTGCCACTGTGAGGATGATCAGCTGTCCATCCTGTCCCTGTAGCGCTGACTTAGGCGTCTCACAGTACGGACATTGCAATTTATTGCCCTGGCCACATCTGCAGTCCTCATGCCTCCTTGCAGCATGCCTAAGGCATGTTCATGCAGATGAGCAGGGACCCTGGGCATCTTTCTTTCAGTGTTTTTCAGAGTCAGTAGAAAATCCTCTTTAGTGTCCTAAGTTTTCATAACTATGACCTTAACTGTTCAACCTCTCTTTCGTGTCGTTTGAGATTCCCAAAGATTGGAAAGCAGCTGCAGTCATCCCCCTCTTCAAAGGGAGGGACACTCTTGACCCAAACTTCTACAGACCTATATCTATCCTACCATGCCTTTCTAAGGTCTTCGAAAGCCAAGTCAACAAACAGATTACCGACCATTTCGAATCCCACCATACCTTCTCCGTTATGCAATCTGGTTTCAAAGCTGGTCATGGGTGCACCTCAGCCACGCTCAAGGTCCTAAACGATATCCTAACCGCCATTGATAAGAAACAATACTGTGCAGCCGTATTCATTGACCTGGCTAAGGCTTTTGACTCTGTCAATCACCACATCCTCATCGGTAGACTCGATAGCCTTGGTTTCTCAAATGATTGCCTCGCCTGGTTCACCAACTACTTCTCTGATAGAGTTCAGTGTGTCAAATCGGAGGGCCTGTTGTCCGGGCCTCTGGCAGTCTCTATGGGGGTGCCACCGGGTTCAATTCTTGGACCGACTCTCTTCTCTGTATACATCAATGATGTCGCTCTTGCTGCTGGTGAGTCTCTGATCCACCTCTACGCAGACGACACCATTCTGTATACTTCTGGCCCTTCTTTGGACACTGTGTTAACAACCCTCCAGGCGAGCTTCAATGCCATGCAACTCTCCTTCCGTGGCTTCCAATTGCTCTTAAATACAAGAAACTAAATGCATGCTCTTCAACCGATCGCTGCCTGCACCGGCCCGCCCGTCCAACATCACTACTCTGGACGGTTCTGACTTAGAATATGTGGACAACTACAAATACCTAGGTGTCTCATTAGACTGTACACTCTCCTTCCAGACTCACATCAAACATCTCCAATCCAAAGTTAAATCTAGAATTGGCTTCCTATTTCGCAACGAAGCATCCTTCACTCATGCTGCCAAACATACCCTTGTAGAACTGACCATCCTACCTATCCTCGACTTCGGCGATGTCATTTACAAAATAGCCTCCAATACCCTACTCAATAAATTGGATGCAGTCTATCACAGTGCCATCCGTTTTGTCACCAAAGCCCCATATACTACCCACCACTGCGACCTGTACGCTCTCGTTGGCTGGCCCTCGCTTCATACTCATCGCCAAACCCACTGGCTCCAGGTCATCTACAAGACCCTGCTAGGTAAAGTCCCCCCTTATCTCAGCTCGCTGGTCACCATAGCAGCACCCACCTGTAGCACGCGCTCCAGCAGGTATATCTCTCTGGTCACCCCCAAAACCAATTCTTCCTTTGGCCGCCTCTCCTTCCAGTTCTCTGCTGCCAATGACTGGAATGAACTACAAAAATGTCTGAAACTGGAAACACTTATCTCCCTCACTAGCTTTAAGCACCAGCTGTCAGAGCAGCTCACATATTACTGCACCTGTACATAGCCCATCTATAATTTAGCCCAAACAACTACCTCTCCCCCTACTGTATTTATTTATTTATTTTGCTCCTTTGCACCCCATTATTTCTATCTCTACTTTGCACATTCTTCCACTGCAAATCTACCATTCCAGTGTTTTACTTGCTATATTGTATTTACTTCGCCACCATGGCCTTTTTTTTGCCTTTACCTCCCTTATCTACCTCATTTGCTCACATTGTATATACTTATTTTTCTACTGTATTATTGACTGTATGTTTGTTTTACTCCATGTGTAACTCTGTGTTGTTGTATGTGTCGAACTGCTTTGCTTTATCTTGGCCAG
This sequence comes from Salvelinus namaycush, assembly GCF_016432855.1. Taxonomy (NCBI): domain Eukaryota; kingdom Metazoa; phylum Chordata; class Actinopteri; order Salmoniformes; family Salmonidae; genus Salvelinus; species Salvelinus namaycush. Next base: position 30,288,855 of record NC_052330.1, read on the forward strand.
GTCGCAATTGTAAATGAGAACTTGCTCTCAACTTGCCTACCTGGTTAAATAAAAGTAAAAAATAAAAAATAATAAAAAATTGCTGTTAGTGTCTTAATGGCCGTTCCACAGGTGCATGTTCATTAATTGTTTATGGTTCATTGAACAATCATGGGAAACAGTGTTTAAACCCTTTACAATGAAGATCTGTGAAGTTATTTGGATTTTTACGAATTATCTTTGAGAGACAGTGTCCTGAAAAAGGGACATTTCTTTTTTTGCTGAGTTTATATACACACACATACTGTACAAACATATTGTAACAAGTATTACATGATTCCAAATGTGTTATTTCATATTTTTGATGTCTTCACTATTATTCTACAATGTAGAAAATAGTAAAAATAAAGAAACCCTTGAATGAGTAGGTGTGTCCAAACCTTTGACTGGCACTGTGTGTGTATATATATATATACTACGGACTCCGACATTGCTCATCGTAATATCTCCATATTTCTTAATTCCATTCTTTTTCTTTTTGATTTTGATTTTATATTATCAGCAGTTTACACAACTTCAGCCTTTTTGAAAAACCTTACTGGGCAAAATATAGCTAGCTATATTTCCTTGTTTGTTGGTTAGCTACCTAGCCAATGTTATCTCATCTGACTGGTATAACACTACATTAGCTAATTAGTTAGCTACCTAGCTTGTCTAGCTACCTTTATTTGCCGGTTCGTTAGCTTGCTAGCTGACTGGTGTTAGCTAGCTACAGAGGCTAGCTGCTGGACATTGTACAAGCAATCTAATGTTAGCTTGGCAACATTAGCTAGTTAGCTACCTGGCTAATCAAAATATCTGCTTGCATTTATTGACTAACCTCAGTTTGAATCCCACCATATAGCTAGCTATACATAGCAGCCTAGGTTTGTTCACATACATTTCTTATGACTGGCAGCATGGTGCAAGCTGTGTTGTTGCTGAGCAACTGACCCGGTGTTAGAACTCTGAGATTTGTCTGAAAATATGTTAGCATTGTCATAAATGCTACAAAAAGTTTACACAGCATTGGTTCTTAGTGACAAAAATGAGCACTTGAGGGTGATAAATTATAAAATGTAATCAAAACTGTTGTACCTACAACCTTATTTAGTCAAAGGTGGCAAGTCTAATGGTCACTTTATGGACTGTGTAGTCACTTTCTTATCCGACACCTAGATATTGAGCTAGTTCTGGGCAAATACTTGTCTGACAACCCTAATGCTAACAACCCTGTTAAAAATCTAGTATGTGGTTCTCAGTAACGGATGGACGGCTCATGACGGGAGGCGGGGAGTGTGTTGTGTACCTCCAATCAAGTTGATTGATTGTTGCCATATTAGCTTAGATATGATGGTAGGGAGATTTGAATTTAACACTGAGCTTCAACCAATACCTATAATGCCAATAGTCTGACTACAGAAGATATAAGGTTGGGCGCTTTAAGTGATATATGTTTTTTGTTATTTTCTTGATTTCTGAGTTTGATACAACGTATTGGAAGATTGTTGGTCCCTCTGAAGGGTATACAGGTTAAAAATGGCTGATATTGGCACTGAAAAGCATCTAAATTGGACGCAGTGGCTGTACAGTAACATGCTATAAATGACATTAGAGCTCAGGCTCTGAGCTTCACAGTAATGTATGGGTGTTGACTGACAGACATTCTGAACTTGAGCACCGCATGTGACAAGAAGTGGCCCCCATCCCTCCTGCTAATTCTGTATATTTTTTTTGTTGTCAGAGGGAAATGCTGTAAATTAAGAGGACTCTGATATTTTGAAAGATGAGACATTGAGTATTTATCAGGTTTCAGGTAAGACCTAAATACAGACTGTGTTGAAGTAACAATGTTTATTACAGCAACAGGGGCAGGCAAACGACAGGTCAAGGCAGGCAGGGGTCGATAATCCAGAGTAGAGGCAAAGGTACAGGATGGCTGGCAGGCTCAGGGTCTGGGGCAGGCAGAGTGGTCGGGCAGGCGGGCTCAGAGTCAGGACAGGCAAGGGTCAAAACCAGGAGAGCGAGAAAGAGAGACTGGGGAGAAAACAGGTTGGGTGACTTGACGAACTGGCACAGAAAAACAGAGAACACAGGTATAAGTACCCAGGGGAAGATGGGAAACACCTGAAAGGGTTGTGAAGACAAGCAGAAGGACAGGTGAAACAAATCAGGGCGTGACAGGATTATAATAAATGCCACTTTGATGTCATACAGTCTAAATATGCACTTCACATTTCCATATCATAAAACTCATGTCATATACAGTGTCAACGTTCATGATCACTATGTTTGATGTACAGTTACAAGATGACATGGCGTCATGTCCTGGGTTGTTCTGAACAGAATGAGACTCTTTGTCTATTGTGAAGAAAATTTGCCACGGAACACGCACCTGAATGCACACGATTCCTCAAACAAAACAACTACAAATGTGCATACTCTAGTTCCTCAACAGCACAGCTAGGAAAGCTAAACAAAAAGCACCTTATAGTTGAAGATTCTTCTTTGAGTCAGAAAAGTGCATTGAAATGACTTAGAACTATGCACACTTTGGAGAGGTGTGTGGTCACTTGGAGACACGAGTTAGCACTTGCACTCAAAGGCTTGTAATTTTGTTTTGTGTTATGTTGCACCTACTCCACATTTTCCAGGAATAGTTACTGAATGTATCCAGAGTATTTTCAGCTTTCGTCATGAACAAATGCGGCGAAAAGTACAGTAAATGTAAAATGCACATAAAATCAACAGTGTAATATTTGGATTCAATCTTGTCAGGTGAACTGTTGTGTCCTCAACTTTGGTCTAATAATCTTCCCATGATCTCCAAACTGTTCCTTTTCAATTACTACAATGTTTGCATATGCGTTTCATATTTCTTCTGTAAGAAACATTTCGATTTAGCCCTATCCATGTAGGCCACAAGTGTAAAGGTTTAATCAACTACCATTACATCATTGAGGCTAGAAATATTGTGGGAGGTTTTGTAGAATGTTCTCAGTAAGCGGTGAAAGACTATAGCCTAGCTCCCTATTGCTTTCCGATGGGGGCGTATAGATAAACTGGGGCCAGTCGAGAAGAGAAGATGACATCACAATGACATGAACCAGTGTCTGCAGTAGGAGTAAGTGGGAGAGAAAATCAAAGGTGAATGCAGAATCTGACACTAAGCTTGTCTAATTTCAATAGTTTTATGGATCAGGGTCTATATCTATCGCTCTGCTTGCATAACATTTAATGTACTTTTCAGCACAGATGTGAACACAAACTGACTGCTGTAAAAGAGGGCTCTCCTGATTTATTTGTGCTCAATGTTTGGAGATGGCTTCCAGGAAGAAAATGTGTGTTTGATTGACAAAAGAGGGGGAGGTTTGTTCAGTCTCCTTTGAACATGTTTCCCTTCAAAGAAAAGCAGCAACAGTATTGAGTGACAAGGCTCTTTGTAAAGAAGTGCATTTTGCTTTTAGAATCACTAGAGAACCTTGACGTTCATACAGCACCAACATCAGTAAGCGTAGAGTCGCGTCAATCTCCTCTTATATGATTGGGGTTAAAGCACGGTTCCCAGGTCGGGAGTTAGAAAATAGTTGAAGCGGCTAAAAGCATCGATTCCAGAAAGGACTCAATTGATCTCGTTGTTGGTCGATGAAAATGTTTGGGGGGTGTTATTTTTAACCATGTGATTCTACAGTATCGTTTGACCGCCTGTTGCTCTCTTTTTCTTTCATTCTTTTAGTCAGTCTATCATATAGTCATTATGTCGGTCTCCTCTACACTAGGAAGCACACTAGGCCTACATTCTGTAAGCCACTCTGTTCAGTGTGTGTCATGCATGGGTATGTGCCGTTATTGTAAGCCATGTGTCATTTGTATTTGATAATACTTTTGGCCAGAGGGAATGGGGTGGTTTGGAATCTCCTGAATTTCCATAAAATGCCCCACAGATTCAGTCAGAGACCGATAGATCTGTCAACCTCTTGTTTTTTAAACTAAGGCAGTTACTCCTGAGTGACTAATCGCTTTAAAAAAACTAATCAAGAGCAGGGATCCCCAGTAAAAATCAGTTTTTTTCTCTACATGTCCAGCCCTCATATTTAGCATCCCAATAAGTATTTACCATTTTCTTCTCAGTACAACCAGGGCTACAAGTAAAACAATTATTGTACTTAAAAAGTTGCATTCATGAGTATTATTGACTAATGTCAAGAAAGAAATGAGGTCCGCCAAACAATAACCTAATAGAAAAATATCCTACAGAAATTGTTTTCTTAGTGGGAAATGAATATGTAAATGAAATACCAATAACGAGGCTATATAAAGGGGGTACCGGTACCGAGTCAATGTGCGGGGGTACAGGTTAGTCGAGGTAATTTGTACATGTAGGTAGAGATAAAGTAACTTTGCATAGATAATAAATAGCGAGTAGCAGCAGTGTAAAAACAAAGGAAGGGGTCAATGTAAATAGTCCGGGTGGCCATTATTTGATTGATTGTTCAGCAGTCTTATGGCTTGGAGGTAGAAGCTGTTAAGGAGCCTTTTGGACCTAGACTTGACGCTCCGGTACCAGAACAGTAATGAAGAAAAAAAATGCTGGGCAGGGCATGCCCAGAGCTTGTGACTGAGCAGTCCCGGAGCGGCTCCACTCTGCTCACATCCTTTGGCGAATGCAGAAGAAATACACTAATTCAATGCAACAAAAAAAAACGCAGTCTGTAGCTCAGACAGACAATGTTTGAAAGGGGTTGGAAGCACTAAATCACGGCTGTGATGCCACAGGACTCATCACTAATTAATACACAGCAATATCTATTCATCATGTCTGTCTTCTGCTTTCCCCTATTACTGCAGAAGACTAATCAAGTTCGCCTTGGAGCCAGACCTGTTTTGTGCTAACATTCAACTCCTTGCGACTCTGTGTCATATGCCAAACAAAACAGGTCTCAATACCAGGACATAATCAAGTTGCTTCACACAAGGGGTTGGAGACGTGTTGTAGAAATTAAGAAAATCAAGCATAACTATTCAATGGAGATTGAAATTCTTTAATTTAAATGTGTAGTTTAAGGGCCCTATTCAATTAACTTGTGAGCAGTCAAATATAGCATGCTTCTTGTGCAGTTTAATGTATGTTTGTTTATGGTAGATATCAGGTCGGTGATTATACTAACCTACTATTACTACAAACCAAGAATACGTTTTTTCACTCACCCCACAGAGATCCTAATTATCCCCACAGAGATTCCAATTATCCCAACAGAGATCACAAATATCCCCACAGAGATCCCAATTATAATTGAATTGATTTAAACCTGAATTTCAAATCGTGAACATAATGTTTACCTGAACATTTTCTGGCACGACTTTGAAAAGTTAAATTACTTGTTTTACTACATTATTCCCAGTGTTTATTGCCAGTGGTTTTTAATGTTTGTCTTGAGGTTGTCGAAACAGCCAAACATTTTAGGCAATCCAGACTCTATGGAGGCTGGTGTTGGAAACTGCTAATCTGTTAGATAATGATATCATTAGGATTTAAACCAGTGGTCAACAGTCGGTCGATTGAGATCGACTGGTTGATCTTCAAGGCATTCCTAGTGTATCACCAAAAATGTCTGTAGAAAAGCCAATGATAAAGCCTTGCACTTTTGTATTAGTCTTGTGCTGTTGGCGTTAGGTGCACTTGATTCAGAAGCCTTGCGCTCCTGATAGGCAAAGTGTTCCCATTTTGGACCATCTCATTTGTCTGACGGGACTAACTCCGCCTACCTGGCGGACCAGGAGAGGTAAATCAGGTGTGCCTACTGCGCTGGCCAATCGGATAGCTCAAATCACCGTGCCTACAGCTTCCACAACCCCACAGCAAAGATTGATACTAGCCTAGCTGAGATGTCATAACTTTTAAAACCATGACCAGAGAAAGACTGTCAAAGAATACAGCAAAGAGCTGCTGTTTTTATAAGTGAGTTCATGTTTAAGTTTTTATTCAACACTGTCAACACTTTTTATTCAACACTTTTACAAAACATAAAATGTGCTTCTCCTTACTTCCACTCATGCTTCAGCTGCAATGAATGAGTAGCCATGTATCAATAGACTGTATCCCAGTGGCGTGTATTTATGGATGCCAAGAGAAGCCAGGCTTCCCCCCGAAAATTAACAATAAAAAAAAACCACAACATAATTTACATTTGTCTCTCTGTGTTTCATCATTTTCATTCAATTCGCAAGAGGCTGAATGTGTCTCACCGGAAAAAAGCATCCGAGCGAGTGAAACAGCGCCCCTCTGTCTCTGTATCCCATCCATCTGATGCTGTCTGGTCAAAAAGAGTATGACATTGTTGTCGCCCGTAGCATTGAATGCAAGGGAAGCCAGCGAGCATTTGTAATCCCTTGATTAAAAAATAATAAAATAATAGCCATTGAGCTAAACTGAGTGAACACAACTGTGAATAGTGCTGGCGCACCAAAAAAAAGTGTCAAGGGAAGCCAGTTTGAATTGTGCTTCACTCCAATTACACCATTCTGTCATTGACAGAATCAACTTAAATTGTTGCATCTTATTGTGGTGTTGTCCTCCTCTAGCTAGCTAAAATTGGCCCTTTCTTAAAATAGTCAGGGATGGAGATAGGGATTTGGACTTGTGGTTTTACTTAATTCTCTGTACTGGCCAATGATTATAATGACGTTTCTGATCCAAACATACATTGTGCCCCTGGCTTGAGAGGATGGAAGTTCAATATGTAGTTAGATGTAAAAGACTAATGTTAACTAGCTAACGTTTCCCATGAAAGGAAGTTAGGCTTGCGATCAAGCATTTTAGCCAGGTAGCCTAGGACAACAAAATCTAAGTGTGTGTACTGTATGACAGAGTCATAGACAGTTGGTCAACATGAAAAAGAGAGGAAGATATCATTGACGTTTCTCTACAAGTAGGGTGAGTCAAAATGTTTTTTCTACTTGCATAGACACACACAGAGAAATCTGAACCATGGACAGCCACATCATATTTAGCTTACGTTGATTGGACTAAATTTGTTTTGGTGCCTTTAGTTGTCACTGTATTAGACTAAGCATAGGTGATTTGATGATGTTGAATTCGAAATGTTACTGGAATAGTGGAAGCAGCATCTGTTTTCTTTATTATACAAATTATTTCAATTTATGCTCAGCTGTATCTCGCAAGTGATACAACACCTGATCTATTTTGTTATCAAAGCTCGAGTTTTGAAATATAAAATGGTCTGAGTAGAACAATATTGGCAGGCCCGTCATATGGCCAATATGCTGTGATAATGTATTAGGCCTGCTGCACAAACCTCATTCCTACATAACTGTTTTTATTTCGATTAATGTTGCATAGGCTTACATTTTTTAAGTCATGTTTAAAAAAAATCTGAGCGGATAGATCTTAGTTTGCTTTTTGACTCAGAAAGTGATCTTGACTCAAAAAAGGTTGATGACCACTGATTTAAACTGACTTCAATCAATGAGTGAACATATTTCATGGCCCTAAATATAGTTGGCGCTACTTTAGTATGCATTGGTTGAAGCTCAATGTTAAATTAAAATCTCTGAGCCATCATATCTAAGCCAATATGACACCAATGTCGATGACAATTGGCAAAATCAACTTGATTGGAGGTACACAATCTTGTCATGTGTCGTCCAGGCCGTTACCGAGAACCATTATATTGTATTTTTGACATGGTCTTCGCATTAGGTTGGGGCAATTTGCTGACGACCCGATCTCAAATTCGAGATGTCGGATTAAGACGATTACACTTAGATCCATTTGGACTGAATACATTTGTAGATGCAACTGTTTTATTAAATTCACAATATATTCACAATATTGTCACCATTCTGCCAAATAAACAACAACGATGTGCTACCTTTTTGTAGCATTTCTGACAATGCTAACATCTTTTCAGCTGAATCTCAGAGTTCTACAACTGGGTCAACTAACTCGATTACTGCGCAACTGTACTAGTTGGATGAGAAGCAAAAGGAAGGTTGCTAGCTAGCTAGGTTTATTTTGCTATGGATGGTTTTTCATATGGCTGTGTCATGTGTGTAAGCTGCTGACCTGGACACTTCTGTGTAATCAGAGCACAAACAAGATAGCGAATGTCCTTGATTGCTACTGTATCCAGTTAGTTCATTTATATTACATGCACACACACCAGACAGACGTGTTGTTGTTAACGTTACGAGATCCAGAGCAAATCCCCTAGCCCTAGCTCCTCTGCCAATGCAATTTTACAATCCACATTTGCGCTGACTGATCACACTGTCAATTTACTTTTCAATGTGTTCCTGAAGTCGCCATCCACAAGTAAAAAGTAGCAGGGTTGCTCACAAGCACCCAGGTAAAACAACAACAGCATAATGATCATTGCTTGCTTCCGCGACCTGTGCGCAGTCAAAAGAAAATGCCATGCTTGCTAACTTGGTTAGCAATGTGATAAAATGAAACAGTTTTCAACAGATCAGCTGTTTTTGACAAAAAAAATTACCAAGCAAGAAATGCATTCCAGGTGACTACCTCATGAAGCTCGTTGAGATAATGCCAAGAGTGTGCAAAGCTGTCATCAAGGCAAAGGGTGGCTACTTTAAAGAATCTCAAATATAAAATATATTCTGATTTGTTTAACACTGTTTTGGTTACTACTTGATTCAATATGTGTTATGTCATAGTTTTGATGTCTTCACTATTATTCTACAATGGTGAAAATAGTAAAAGTAAAGACAAACCCTTGAATGAGTAGGTGTGTCCAAACTTTTGACTGGTACTGTATATATATATTTTTTCTTCTCACAAAAGTAGTCCTGTTTTAGCTGACCGATATAGCCATCTGTAGCGCGGGAACACATTCTCAATTCCCAATCATCTTCTCGCGGCTATTGATGCAGTACACATACAGTACATTGTAGCATACTCATATGTGTTAGTTTCATTTAGTTGATGTTATAAATATGAACCGGTGTGAAAATAAAGCACATAGCATATTGAGGTGAGATCAAGGTTGATGAAAACTATTTAAAGGTGTAGGCTCTACATAGTATTCTATTACAGTTTCAGGGTCAGACCTCTCGACTTTCTTAAAGTTCCCTGATTTAAAGTCAGAGCGTTAATTTCATTTGAAATATACTTACTAGAGGTGGAAGTGGAACTTGCCTGTTGAGGAACTAGGCTAAAACATGATTTGAATTGAATGAAAAACCATTGTTGTTGTCAGATCTCCCTTTATATTGGTACTGTAATATATACAGTGCCTTGCAAAAGTATTCATCCACCTTGGCGTTTTTCCTATTTTGTTGCGTTAGAACCTGAAGGAAAAAGGAAACCGCACAGTGCTCTTGATAGTATCACTGATCTTTAATAAGCTTACGTATCGGCCTCACGGCCTTCGTCAGAGCTTTTGTGATTTTTTTTTAATTGTACCATTATGTAGACCTAGCCCCACCCACATCCGTTCCACGCATCGAACGGGGTTGGAGGCAAAGGAAAAACAAATAAGTGCTACCAAATATAACAATATGCATTTCATAAATATTCAAAAAAAAGTGCGTAAATAAGACGTATTTAACACATCTGTAAAACCACAATGAGGACATAGCAAGTTTTCATTAATCATTGGGTACATCGTACGAAAAACATCAGAGTAATTTTAAATAGGGGCATAATTCATGTTCAAATTCACAACATAACACACATAGGCATTTCATCATTAAGTCCTTTAGGAAATAATGTCTGGAGGGTGAAAATCCCAAAACTTTCTCTTTTACTCAGAGTATTATTAATATCACCTCCCCTGTCTAATATCTTAACTTTCTCTATGCCACAAAATCTAAAGGTAGAAATGTCATGCTTTAAGTCATTAAAATGTACTGCGACTGGATTATCTGTTTGAGAGAATGAGAGGTTTTACCTACATAGCACAGCCCACATGGACATTTAATAATGTAAATAACATGGGTGGTAGAACACGTAATAATGTAATTTATTTGGAACCGTTTTCCTGCATGTGGGTGGCAGAAATATTCACACTTCATCATATTGTTGCACTGTGTGCATCCTCTGCATTTTTAGCTACCATTTGGAAGAGGGCGTAAAAGAGCCTGGCTGATTTTCTTTTGTGGCTGGCAGTTGGCATGAACCAATTTATCGCGTAAATTGAGTAAATTGTGACCTCTCCTATACACAATAAGTGGTGGATTTTTAAATTCAGCTGCAAAACTGGGTCCGATGATAAAATATGCCAGTGTTTCTTGACCACATCTCCCACTTTTTGCGAGTTCAAAGTATATATATGGCAAAAATCCCAGTGGCTAGATGTGCCAAGCTTATAGAGATATACCCCAAGAGACTTGCAGCTGTAATTGCTGCAAAAGGTGGATCTACAAAGTATTGACTTTGGGGGGATGAATAGTTATGCACGCTCAAGTTTTCAGTTTTTTTGTCTTATTTCTTGTTTGTTTCACAATAAAAAATATTTTGCATCTTGGTAGGCATGTTGTGTAAATCAAATGATACAAACCCCCCAAAAATCTATTTTAATTCCAGGTTGTAAGACAACTAAATAGGAAAAATGCCAAAGGGGGTGAATACTTTCGCAAGCCACTGTACTGTTTGTCCATCCAGTTTCACTGGGATTCCCATTCAGGTTCCAAAGAGGCCTTAGTGAAGAGAGAATGGACAGGTGCATGTTGTTACACACACACACACACACACACACACACACACACACACACACACACACACACACACACACACACACACACACACACACACACACACACACACACACACACACACACACACACACACACACACACACACACACACACACACATAGCCTTAGGATACACACACACACACACACACACACATAGCCTTAGGACACACATCCAGAGAACCGCAGAGGATTTCCTGGAGGGAAAACATGTGCTCTGACTAAGGTGGTTATGTGTGGGTGGTTTATCTCATTGTCATGCCAGCCTGCAGAGCAGAAAGTGTTCTGATTATTCCACTAGGTAATGAGGCCTTGGTCCCTACTCACAGACATACTGTATACTAGACTGCTGGGGATACATTTTCTGATGAAACTCAATGTTTGTGTATACAGTAAGTGTGCATGTTGTGATAATGGATGTATGCAGCGCTCTATACATAACTACTGTATGACTACTGGATGTACAGTATGCAGTGCTCTATACATAACTACTGTATGACTACTGGATATATGCAGTGCTCTATACATGACTACTGTATGACTACTGGATGTACAGCATGCAGTGCTCTATACATGACTACTGGATGTACAGTATGCAGTGCTCTATACACAACTACTGGATATATGCAGTGCTCTATACATGACTACTGGATGCACAGTATGCAGCGCTCTATACATAACTAGTGTATGACTACTGGATGCACAGTATGCAGTGCTCTATACATGACCACTGCATGACTACTGGATGCACAGTATGCAGTGGTCTATGCATAACTACTGTATGACTACTGGGTGTACAGTATGCAGTGCTCTATACATGACTACTGGATGACTACTGGATGCACAGTATGCAGTGGTCTATGCATAACTACTGTATGACTACTGGATGCACAGTATGCAGTGGTCTATGCATAACTACTGGATGACTACTGGATGTACAGTATGCAGTGCTCTATACACAACTACTGGATATATGCAGTGCTCTATACATGACTACTGGATGTACAGTATGCAGTGCTCTATACATAACTAGTGTATGACTACTGGATGCACAGTATGCAGTGCTCTATACATGACCCTGTATGACTACTGGATGTACAGTATGCAGTGCTCTATACATGACCACTGTATGACTACTGGATGCACAGTATGCAGTGCGCTATACATAACTAGTGTATGACTACTGGATGCACAGTATGCAGTGCTCTATACATGACCACTGTATGACTACTGTATGCACAGTATGTAGTGCTCTATACATAACTAGTGTATGACTACTGGATGCACAGTATGCAGTGCTCTATACATGACCACTGTATGACTACTGGATGCACAGTATGCAGTGCTCTATACATGACCACTGTATGACTACTGGATGTACAGTATGCAGTGCTCTATACATGACTACTGTATAACTACTGGATATATGCAGTGCTCTATACATGACTACTGGATGTACAGTATGCAGTGCTCTATATATAACTACTGCATGCCTACTGGATGTACAGTATGCAGTGCTCTATACACGACTACTGTATGACTACTGTATGACTACTGGATGTACAGTATGCAGTGCGCTATATATAACTACTGTATGACTACTGGATGTACAGTATGCAGTGCTCTATACATGACTACTGGATGACTACTGGATGTACAGTATGCAGTGCTCTATACACAACTAGTGTATGACTACTGGATGCACAGTATGCAGTGCTCTATACATGACCACTGTATGACTACTGGATGCACAGTATGCAGTGCTCTATACATAACTCGTGTATGACTACTGGATGCACAGTATGCAGTGCTCTATACATGACCACTGTATGACTACTGGATGTACAGTATGTAGTGCTCTATACATGACTACTGTATAACTACTGGATATATGCAGTGCTCTATACATGACTACTGGATGTACAGTATGCAGTGCTCTATATATAACTACTGCATGCATACTGGATGTACAGTATGCAGTGCTCTATACATGACTACTGTATGACTACTGTATGACTACTGGATGTACAGTATGCAGTGCTCTATATATAACTACTGTATGACTACTGGATGTACAGTATGCAGTGCTCTATACATGACTACTGGATGACTACTGGATGTACAGTATGCAGTGCTCTATACATGACTACTGGATGACTACTGGATGTACAGTATGCAGTGCTCTATACACAACTACTGGATATATATGCAGTGCTCTATACAAGACTACTGGATGTACAGTATGCAGTGCTCTATACATAACTAGTGTATGACTACCGGATGCACAGTATGCAGTGCTCTATACATAACTACTGTATGACTGCTGGATGTACAGTATACAGTGATCTATACATAACTACTGTATGACTACTGGATATATGCAGTGCTCTATACATGACTACTGGATGCACAGTATGCAGTGCTCTATACATAACTACTGTATGTCTACTGGATGTACAGTATGCAGTGCTCTATACATAACTACTGTATGACTACTGGATGCACAGTATGCAGTGCTCTATACATGACTACTGTATGACTACTGGATGCACAGTATGCAGTTCTCTATACATGACCACTGTATGACTACTGGATGCACAGTATGCAGTGCTCTATACATGACTACTGTATGACTACTGGATATATGCAGTGCTCTACACATGACTACTGGATGTACAGTATGCTGTGCTCTATACATAACTACTGTATGACTACTGGATGTACAGTATGCAGTGCTCTATACAAGACCACTGTATGACTACTGGATATATGCAGTGCTCTATACATGACTACTGGATGTACAGTATGATGTGCTTTATACATAACTACTGTATGACTACTGGATGTACAGTATGCAGTGCTCTATACATGACTACTGTATGACTACTGGATGTACAGTATGGAGTGCTCTATACATAACTACCCTATGAACAGTATGCAGTGCTCTATACATGACCACTGTATGACTACTGGATGCACAGTATGCAGTGCTCTATACATGACTACTGTATAACTACTGGATATATGCAGTGCTCTATACATGACCACTGTATGACTACTGGATGCACAGTATGCAGTGCTCTATACATGACTACTGTATGACTACTGGATGCACAGTATGCAGTTCTCTATACATGACCACTGTATGACTACTGGATGCACAGTATGCAGTGCTCTATACATGACTACTGTATGACTACTGGATATATGCAGTGCTCTATACATAACTACTGTATGACTACTGGATGTAAGCTGCACTTTATACATGACCACTGTATGACTACTGGATGTATGCTTCACTCTATACATGACCACTGTATGACTACTGGATATATGCAGTGCTCTATTCATGACTACTGTATGACTACTGGATGTATGCAGTGCTCTATACATAACTACTGTATGACTACTGGATGTACAGTATGGAGTGCTCTATACATAACTACTGTATGACTACTGGATGCACAGTATGCAGTGCTCTATACATGACTACTGTATGACTACTGGATATATGCAGTGCTCTATACATAACTACTGTATGACTACTGGATGTAAGCTGTGCTCTATACATGACTACTGTATGACTACTGGATATATGCAGTGCGCTATACATAACTACTGTATGACTACTCGATGTATGCTGCACTTTATACATGACCACTGTATGACTACTGGATGTATGCTTCACTCTATACATTACCACTGTATGACTACTGGATATATGCAGTGCTCTATACATAACTACTGTATGACTACTGGATGTATGCTGCACTCTATACATGACCACTGTATGACTACTGGATATATGCAGTGCTCTATTCATGACTACTGTATGACTACTGGATGTATGCAGTGCTCTATACATAACTACTGTATGACTACTGGATGTATGCAGTGCTCTATATATGACTACTGGATGTATGCAGTGCTCTATACATGACTACTGTATGACTACTGGATGTACAGTATGTAGTGCTCTATACATAACTACTGTATGACTACTGGATGCACAGTATGCAGTGCTCTATACATGACTACTGTATGACTACTGGATATATGCAGTGCTCTATACATAACTACTGTATGACTACTGGATGTAAGCTGTGCTCTATACATGACTACTGTATGACTACTGGATATATGCAGTGCGCTATACATAACTACTGTATGACTACTCGATGTATGCTGCACTTTATACATGACCACTGTATGACTACTGGATATATGCAGTGCTCTATACATAACTACTGTATGACTACTGGATGTATGCTGCACTCTATACATGACCACTGTATGACTACTGGATATATGCAGTGCTCTATTCATGACTACTGTATGACTACTGGATGTATGCAGTGCTCTATACATAACTACTGTATGACTACTGGATGTATGCTGCACTCTATACATGACCACTGTATGACTACTGGATATATGCAGTGCTCTATTCATGACTACTGTATGACTACTGGATGTATGCAGTGCTCTATACATAACTACTGTATGACTACTGGATATATGCAGTGCTCTATTCATGACTACTGGATGTGTGCAGTGCTCTATACATAACTGTGTGGCTACTGGATGTATGCAGTGCTCTATATATGACTACTGGATGTCTGCAGTGCTCTATTCATAACTACTGGATGACTACTGGATATATGCAGTGCTCTATATATGACTGCTATGTGACAACTGCTTGCTTGCTTCATTTTGACAAATTGTGTTGCCTTGGCAACCACACAGTCCAGCTCATCTGCTTTGCTGTGTGCTGCTGCATTGTAAGGAGAGTGAGAGAGAACGAGAGAGAGTGAAGAAGATAATGAGAGAGAGAACGAGAGAGAGAGAGGGAGAACTAGAGAGAAAGAATGAGAGTGAGCTGGCCAAGGTTTTGGATGTTATACTGCAGGTACAGTATGTATAGTGACTGTTTTCCAAGAGTGGCAGCCAACCAGCAGTGCTGCCACTGTCCTACTATCCTCACGTCAGCCTACATAGAGCTATAGATTAGCCTGTCATATCGTCCGTATGTTAGGGGTTAGCAATTTGCCAGGGCTGATTTATTGGGCTGCCAAGCCTGTCTGAGTTTCACTCGGCTATTCCCTTCCTCTACTCCACTGAGCCAGTCTGTTGAGTTTCACTAGGCTATTCCCTTCCTCTACTGAGCCAGTCTGTTGAGTTTCACAAGGCTATTCCCTTCCTCTGAGCCAGTCTGTTGAGTTTCACTAGGCTATTCCCTGGGCAGGACAGGACAGAAAGGGGAAAGGCAGAACCAGGGGCCAGCAGGTCGCAGGTAGAGACCTCAGTTGGTTGGTCACATGTGGAGAAGTCACAGGAATGCAGGTCTCAGGTAGGGCAGGGTCAGAGACTGGATCAGGTGGGATCAAACCAGAAAGGTTAGCATCAGAGCCTGGACCAGGTGGGATCAAACCAGGAAGGTTAGGGTCAGAGACTGCAACAGGTGGGATCAAACCAGGAAGCTTAGGGTCAGACATGATTCCTACGATGGTCTGTCGGAGGACCTGTTGAGTTCAACAGGTCATGGCTGATATGGTGTCTGTGTGTGTGCGTGTGCGCTTGTGTGTGTGCGTGTTTGTGAAGGTTGAAGAGGTCTTCCCTTCCATGTGAGAGACCAGCAACATGCCTTACTCCACAACAACAGCATGTGAAAGACAACACCAACCCTGCCAATTGTGTATAAGTACATGTTTCACATTACACACTTTTTTTTAAGACTGGGTCCTCATGAAGAGCCTTGAAAATCCTATCATGTTTTTTGTTTTTTCAGCGGTGGTTGCCATGACAACTGTGCATTTTATTTCAGGCTCTTTTGATAGTGTGGATCAGAGTACCTACAAATGATGTATGATGATTGTGGATTTATTCATGATGGGGTTTCCTGACTACCAGCTCTCACAGTCTCACGTCAAATGTTTCTCCAATGTCAAATTTCAAATTTGTTCCAAACATAAAATAAAATAAAATAACAATAATTAACAGCGAGTAGCAGCAGTGTAAAAACAAAGGGGGGGGGGGGGGGGTCAATGTAAATAGTCCGGGTGGCCATTTGATTAATTGTTCAGCAGGCTTATGGAATGGGGGTAGAAGCTGTTAAGGAGGCTTTTGGACCTAGACTTGGTGCTTTGCTTGCCGTGCGGTAGCAGAGAGAACTGGGTGACTGGACTCTTTGACAATTTTTTTGGACCTTCCTCTGACACCACCTAGTATATAGGTCCTGGATGGCAGGAAGCTTGGCCCCAGTGATGTACTGGGCCGTACGTGCTACCGTCTGTAGCACCTTTCGGTTGGATGCCGAGCAGTTGCCATACCAGGCGGTCAGGATGCTTTCGATGGTGCAGCTGTAGAACATTTTGAGGATCTGGGGACCCATGCCAAATCTTTTCAGTCTCCTGAGGGTGAAAAGGTGTTGTCGTGCCCTCTTCACGACTGTCTTAGTATGTTTGGACCATGATAGTTTGTTGGTGGACACCAAGGAACTTGAAAATCTCGACCCTCTCCACTACAGCCCTGTCGATGTGAATTGGGGTGTGTTCAGCCCTACTTTTGCTGTAGTTCACGATCCGCTCCTTTTGTCTTGCTCACGTTGAGGGATAGGTTGTTGTTCTGGCACCACACTGCCAGGTCTCTGACCTCCTCCCTATAGGCTGTCTCATCATTGTTGGTGATCAGGCCTACCACTGTTGTGTTGTCAGCAAACTTGTGATGATGGTGTTGGTGTTGGAGTTGTGCTTGGCCACGCAGTCATGGGTGAACAGGGAGTACGGGGGGGACTAAGCACGCACCCTTGAGGGGCCCCCGTGTTGAGGATCAGCATGGCAGATGTGTTGTTGCCTTCCCTAACCACTTGGGGGAGGCCCGTCAGGAAGTCCAGGATCCAGCTGCAGAGGGAGGTATTTAGTCGCAGGGTCCTTAGCTTAGTGATAAGCTTTGTGGGCACTATGGTGATAAACGATGAGATGATGGTGTTGATGTGAGCCATGACCAGCCTTTCAAAGCGCTTCTTGGCTACCGACGTGAGTGCTACGGGGAGGTAGTCATTTAGGCAGTTTGCCTTCGCTTTATTGAGCACAGGGACTATGCTGGTCTGCTTGAAAGGTAATGTAGGTAATACAGACTCAATCAGGGAGAGGTTGAACATATCAGTGAAGACATTTGCCTGAGTGCACGTCCTGGTAATCCATCTAGCCCTGCGGCCTTGTGAATGTTGACCTGTTTAAAGGTCATGCTCACATCGGCTACAGAGAGCGTGATCACACAGTTGTCCAGAACAGTTGGTGCTCCTATCCATGCTTCAGTGTTGCTTGCCTTGAAGCGAGCATAAAAGGAATTTAGCTCGTCTGGTAGGCTCGCATCACTAGGCGGCTCGCGATTGGGTTTCCCTTTGTAGTCCATAATAGTTTGCAAGCCATGCCACGTCTGACGAGCGTCAGAGCCGGTGTAGTAGGATTCAATCATAGTCCTGTATTGACGCTTTGCCTGTTTGATGGTTCATCTGAGGGCATAGCAGGATTTCTTATAAGCGTCTGGATTAGTGTCTCGCTCCTTGAAAGTGGCAGCTCTAGCCTTTAGCTCGGTGCGGATGATGCCTGTAAAGTTCCAGAGGTGATGGAAGATACTGTTAATCCCAAGCTCCTAGGTATAGTTCCAGAGGTGATGGAAGATACTATTAGTCCTAAGCTTCTAGGTATAGTTTCAGAGGTGATGGAAGATACTATTAGTCCTAAGCTTCTAGGTATAGTTTCAGAGGTGATGGAAGATACTATTAGTCCTAAGCTTCTAGGTATAGTTTCAGAGGTGATGGAAGTGGAACAGGAACAGATGTAGAGTGCTATGGTTTTGTTTATGGAGGCTTATGGAAGAGAGGAGAGAGAGGAGATAAATAAGAGAGGGAACCTTCCTGTGGGCCTCTCCAGATCCCTAAAGCCCAGAGAATGATTAGCCTGAGTCTCTCAGCCGGGCTCAACCGGTCTTTATGGTGCTGTGCTGCACTGGTGGCCGAGTCAGAACAACCTCTCAGCCGGGCTCAACCGGTCTTTATGGTGCTGCGCTGGTGGCAGAGACAGAACAGCTTCTCAGCCGGGCACAACCGGTCTTTACAGCCCTGCACTGGTGGCAGAGACAGAACAGCCTCTCAGCTTGGCTCAAACTGTCATTACGGAGCTGCGCTGCACTGGTGGGAGAGACAGAACAGCCGGGCTCAACCGGTCATTACGGCACTGCACTGGTGGCAGAGACAAAACAGCCTCTCAGCTGGGCTCAACCGGTCTTTACGGCAATGTGCTGCACTGGTGGCAGAGACAGAACATCCTCTCAACCAGGTTCAAACGGTTTTTACGGCGCTGCACTGGTGGCAGACACAGGACAGCTTCTCAGCCGGGGTCAACCGGTCTTTACGGTGCTACGCTGGTGGCAGAGACTGAACAGCTGGGCTCAACCGGTTGTTACGGTGCTACGCTGGTGGCAGAGACTGAACAGCTGGGCTCAACCGGTTGTTACGGTGCTACGCTGGTGGCAGAGACTGAACAGCTGGGCTCAACCGGTTGTTACGGTGCTACGCTGGTGGCAGAGACTGAACAGCTGGGCTCAACCGGTTGTTACGGTGCTGCGCTGGTGGCAGAGCTTCATTTTTAAATTGGGAGCAGCCGGAACAAAAAGTAAGCGCGAGAGTGTGATGACCTGAGGAGTTCTGATGTAGCGAAACACATAAAACATAATAATAATAAACTTCATAGTAAAGCATTGCATGCATATCATCGCATTTGCGTGGTGGCGTAGAGTAGAGGCACTTATAGAAGTTGCACATATGGGGAACATTTCTAGTAGCCTATGGTCTGGGAAAATGTTGGCCTTTATAAACACATTTTATGCAATTCTACTTCATTTTACATGACTGGAGACTTTGGCAGAATCTTTTTTAATACTGCACAAATTATCGAAATGGCAGCCTACTTTCACTGAAAACTGAGAATCTGAGATCAATAAAAATGACCTTGTCTCGAATCTATCAATAGCCTAGGCCTAGGTGTGGGAAATTATAGTCCTAAAAATGCTTTCTAGTTTCACTGACTCAAACCATAAACCTGGGCCAGCTCAAACCAAATCAACTTTTAGAATATTAGGCCCGGGCTGAAAATCAACTTTTTTTACATTACGTTTTTTTGTGGGGGCAGGAGAGTTAACTAAAAGGCAACTTGCTTTTATTTTAATTTTTACATTGCAAAAAAAAAATTCATGCCAGGAGAGGTACCAGATCCGACCAAATAGGTTGCGGAACAAAACAGTTCAAAATGGAGATGTGCAGCTGAAATTAAGCACTGCAATGGTGGCAGACACGGAACAGCCTCTTATCTGTTTCAAATAGACCTGGCACAGGAGGGAGGGGCACAGCAGGCTCCTATACAGCTTCAATAAAGTGAATATTTTCAATATTTGATCACTCTGTTGTTGCAGAGAATTTCCCTGCACAGCAGGAAATCCAAATTGGTAGTGTATTAGAGGTTTAAAAAGGTTTCTAAAGTTTGTAATTTCCACTTAAATGTCATACTTGATTTGCCCTAACCAAAAATGTATCAACCTCATTATATTTATCAACCCCAACATGAATTATAATCCACATAATTATTCACATTTCCTGCTGCTCAGAAAAGGATCAAATTAAGATCCTAGATTTGTACGTAATATATCTTCAAAGTAAATAATCAAAATCTTTATTGGATTTCATGAGATTTTAAAGATACACTTCCCCAGCTCTCTTGCTGCCGTTTTTGAAAGCAGCTAAAGAAACAATTGAGATTTGGAGCGATCACTTACTGTACCTGCATAAGGTGACTGAATGCATTTACACAAGTCTGAGCATTATTCTTATTACTCTCTCTCTCTGTGTATTTCTGTCAGACCAGCAGTATTCCCCTTGGTCCCCGTCTCGACACTTCGATGAAGGCAGACGCCACCCTGTCCCCCCAGCTAGGAACATGAAGGGCTTATCGGGCGGTCGCTCCCAGCACCAGATCCTCTCGCCCCACGGGCTGGACCAGTTCGACTACCCCCAAGACATCCATGGCATGGGCCACCATGGTGGCGCCTCCGACTCACGCCACACCTCCTACCTGCTCAGCCCCACTGAGATCTGCCCCATGGACTACCATCACCGCTACTCACCGCGCAGCTCCATTCACTCAGACTGCATGATGATGTCCCCCGTCATGATGGCGCCCTCGTCAGTCGGCGTTGGCCCCATCGACCACGTTTCTAGCAGCACCTTCCCCAGAATGCACTACAGCACCCAGTACTATGACTCAGCCACGCGGGACGACTGCGCCGCCATCACTGCCTCCGCCACCTCCCATGCTGCTGCTGCTGCCACTGCCGCTTCCGTCTTGCAGTACCAGGGCAGCGGCAAGAGCAACCGCATCCCGGCCAACCTGCTGGACCAGTTTGAGAAGCAGCTGCCGCTGCATCACGACGGCTTCCACACGCTGCAGTACCAGAGAGCGTCCACCACCACCACCACGGAGCAGCGCAGCGAGAGCCCCGGACGCATCCGCCACCTGGTCCACTCTGTCCAGAAGCTTTTCACCAAGTCCCATTCCCTGGAGGGATCGTCCAAGATGAACGGCACCAAGGGTGAAGGAGGAGGAGGGGGACACCACGGAGGCTCCCAACACGGCCACCACGGAGGCTCCAAGCACGGCAGCAAGCGGAGCAAGAGCAAAGAGCGCAAGGCGCACCGCTCGGGGGGCGCGGGCGGCTTCTGGAGCTCTGACGACAACCTGGACAGCGACAGCACCTACCGCACGCCCAGCGTCATGAGCCGTCACCACGGTGACTACGCCCATGCCGCCCACTGCTACCCGGACTCCATGCATCACAGTCACTTTGGGGACATGTCCCTCAAGACCTCGAAGAGCAACAACGACGTCAAGTGCTCGGCGTGCGAGAGCATGGCCACGGCTCCGGAGGGGAAGTTTATGAAGAGAAGTTCCTGGTCTACGCTGACTGTCAGCCAGGCCAAGGAAGCTTACAGGAAGTCCTCCCTTAACCTGGAGAAACCCATGATGCACACAGACCTCAAGCCCTCACTACGGGCCTGTCACTATCTGCAGGTGAGTGGTGTTCAGAGCCATGGCTCTGTGGTGTGTGTGTGTGTGTGTGTGTGTGTGTGTGTGTGTGTGTGTGTGTGTGTGTGTGTGTGTGTGTGTGTGTGTGTGTGTGTGTGTGTGTGTGTGTGTGTGTGTGTGTGTGTGTGTGTGTGTGTGTGTGTGTGTGTGTGTGTGTGTGTGTGTGTGTGTGTGTGCGCGCGTCAGCCCAGTCAGTAAAACCTCCTTGATTGAACCTGTCCTTTTCTATTCTCAGAGGAACAATTCCAGCTCCTATGTGTGAGGCCAATATACTTTATCTGTGATTCCCCATTGTGAGTTCCCTGGGGGAGCTATTGTCTATTTAGAGCGACCAATTGAGGGAATCAATGTCTTGGAGGAAGAGACTGTAGATAATAGGGATGGAAGCTTCCTTGGATAACCTTCTCTATCTTGTGGGCAACTCCTGCTGTTTTTCAAACACCATGGATCTTTTTCACACACACACGAACAGAGAGAGAGAGAGAGAGATATCTAAAGTAAAATACACTCACCTGACATAACACACAGCAGCAATAAATTATGCTATTTCAAAGTTTGACACGTTTGGGGTTTCAGACTGTTAACCTACGGACACAAGGTATAGGCTACGGCTTTCATCTTTTAATAGTTTGATTTCTACCTCAATAACGCTGAATTGCAAAAGTGTCTAACACTGCCTTGACATATTGGTTTGTGTAAAGTACACTTCAATAAAAGTTTATATAGATATTATTATTCATTATAGCTCTTTGTTGGACACTAACAATCTTCTGAGATAGTATACGCTATTCACAAAATAAAAGAGACGCGCAACCTGTGTTTACTGTACGGGGCTTTTTATTTTGTGAATAGCTTATACCGGCGTTAATTTATTTTACCACTACATCCCTAATTGTAATCTTGCAATGTCAGCAAATGTGATGTCTAACGCATACATAAAGACCTTTAGGACCAGAGGTATCTACATGCAGGTTAGTCTACTCTACATTGAGTGTACAAAACATTAAGAACACCTGCTCTTTCCATGACATAGACTGAATCCAGGTAAAAGGAAGGTGTTCCTAATATTTGGTATACTCAGTGTATAGTCAGTCGCCTAATCCTGATATGTACAGGTTAGTCTATATTCAGTGACCTAATCCTGATAAGATACAGGTTGGTCTATATTCAGTGACCTAAGCCTGGTAGAAGCAGAGGACTCAGAGGTAGGACAGTGATTGAGAAACGCTGAGCTGCTTCTTCCAAGGGAAGTCATTATGCTAACAAGATCCAATAAGTGTCTGCTGCTCCTGCTGTAGAAACGGCGAGACCACATCAAGATGATGGAGGTGAAGCCTGTTGTGTAATAAAGTGATACATTCAGGCCAAAGGTGAGGGTTTGATTGCATTACTTTCACTCCAGGCCTTACTGTTGCTTCAGTCACCCATCCTTCTGTATTATTGTGGGAGTGATATCCCCCACAATATAGGCATTGATTGAAGCTCAATATTAAATTAAAATCTCCCCACCATCATATCTAAACTAAAGGACACCAATCTAGATGAAAATTCGCAAATCAACTTGATTGGAGGTACACAATACATTCCCGCCTCTCGTCATGAGCCGTCCGGCTGTTACAGAGAACCACATACCAGATTATTTAACATGGTTGTTAGCAACTGAGTTTTAAGAGTATTTTCTGCACCTACCTTTCTCAAATTCGAGACATCAGATTAAAATGAGACTACAGCATCCATAAAGTGACTATTGGATTTAAGAAATGTCGGATTGACTAAGTTTGTAGGTGCAACAATTTTAATTAAATGTATAATTTATTGCTCTCACGTGCTAATTTCTGTTCATTAAGAACCAACGATGTGCTACCTTTTTGTAGCATTTATGACAGTGCTAACATCTTTTCAGCTGAATCTCAGTTCTACAACTGGAACAAACAACTCGGTTGCTGCTTCTCACCAGTCAGATGAGATGCAAGCTACAAGCAAAGGAACGGAATTTAGCTAGATGGGTATATTTGGTTTGCATCTTTTTTCAAAAAGGACAAAAAATCTCGAATTTAAGGTGAAACCTTCAACTACAGTTTGTTTATCATATGGCTGTTTATCAGTGAATCTGACCAATACAGTATTTTTTTATTATTTTTTACATTATCACAGGTGGAAGGCCTACACCAGTATTGCACCGATATTGATACAGCAAATGTGATGGGATAGTATGGAGCCTGGTAGAGAGGTAGACTGGGCTGAATCTGTCAATCTTCTGTACCGAGCAGACGTTTCTATCCTATCCATTCATCCACATGGCTTTTGAAGTATTCTCAGTAACACATCTGAAGGTCAAGCTGGTGTCCCCTGGTGATTTGCACCAGTCATTGTAACAAATGATATCCCCAGGGCCTAAACACCCCAGCATCCATGTGCATAAAGAGTGTCGTCTGTCTGCCTGCCTGCCTGCCTGCCTGCTCACCATGCAGCGTTATGGAGACGGATTAGGGTAATGGTCTGCATCCCTGTCCGGTGGGCGTGCTTCAACATCTGGCCGCCGTACATGCACCCGGTAATTGTAATGAATAAGCTGTCAAGTCTTACATATATATTTCTCCTTGAGTGCTCGCTGGTTGGGGCGATCTGCTCGCCACACTCAATAAAATTTGATGGAATGGCTTCTTCTGTCCGGCTGTCATCTTGTGTGTCTAGCACAGCTCAGGCACAGGTGGCAGGACTTTGAATCTTTCACATTATAAACTGTGTGGTTCGAGCCCTGAATGCTAATTGGTTGACAGCCGTGGTATATCAGACCGTATACCACGGGTACGACAAAACATTTATTTGTACTGCTCTAATTACGTTGGTAACCAGTTTACAATAGCAATAAGGCACCTCGGGGGTTTGTGGTATATTGCCAATATACCACAGCTAAGGGCTGTGTCCAGGCACTCCACGTTGCGCATATAAACAGTCCTTAGCCGTGGTATATTGGCCATATACCACACCCACTCAGGCCTTATTGCTTAATTAGAGACCCGGGGTGCCTGTGGCATTGGCTTTTTTGTCGTTTATCTCATTAATGCAATGTTATGGTTTACATTTTTACTATGAGAATTATTACATACCCACACAACCAGAAACTCCCTCCCTTCCTCTACTGTTAAACAGTCTAAGGGAGCAAACCCAATGTATTAGATGGTGGGGACTAACAAAAAGAAAAGCTGTTATCTCAATGTGTGTCAAACTATTCTGAGCATTTTAGTGTATATCATTCAAGATAGTTGTGACAACACAGAGGCGGATGCAAGATGCAAGCAACGATGGTTTAATGAAATACAGTTTACAGCAGCAACAGGACAGACAGACTGTACTCAGACGGAATCCGACCCAGGGACTAGGGCGCATATACCGATGATAGCGTGCTGAGAAATCCAGGGGAATGTGTCCGGATGGGTAGGAAGGAGCCCAGAAGATAATCCACACAAGGGCGCCGAGAGAAAGAGCCCAGACACACGACACAACCTCAGGGAAGTAACAATGATCTGACAACAAGAAACACTGGTTACAGAACATATAAAGGGAAGATAAGTGATTCCAGCTGGCGCAGACAATCAGGCCGAGATTGGGAACCACGCCCACACAAACACGGGAGAGAGAGAGAGAGAGAGAGAGAGAGAGAAAAAGAGAAAGAGAAAGAGAGAGAGAGAGGGAGGCAGTGGATTCATGAACCGTGACAATACCCCCCCCCCTAGGAACGCCTCTTGGCGTTCCCAGGCGAATTACCCTGTCGATTGAAATCATCGATAAGGGAGTGATCCAGAATGTCCCTAGCAGGTACCCAACTTCTCTCCTCCGGACCGTAACCCTCCCAGTCCACCAGGTACTGGATACCGCGTCCCCTCCTTCTAGAGTCCAAAATACGATTGACAGAAAAGGTGGGTTCCCCATCAACAAGTCGTGGCGGCGGGGGAACCGGGACCGGCGGGTTAATGCGTGCCTGAAACACAGGTTTTATTTTAGACACATGAAAGGTAGGATGAATTCTCCTATACGCCGGAGGAAGCTTGAGCCGGACCGCCACCGGACTAATGATCCTGGTGACTTTGAACGGGCCGATAAATTTGGGGGCAAGCTTGTTCGAAACGGATCGGAGTGGAATGTTCTTAGTAGAAAGCCACACTCCTTGGCCAACGACATATACCGGAGGCTTCGACCGGCGGCGATCGGCCTTAGCCTTGGTGCGCGCCCCCACCCGGAGAAGAGTCTCACGGGCTCTGCTCCATGCGTGACGGCACCTCTGGATGAAAGCGTGAGCGGAGGGAACAGTGACCTCGGACTCCGTACTGGGAAAGATAGGTGGCTGGTAACCTAATCTACACTCAAACGGAGAGAGACCCGTGGCTGCCACTGGCAACGAATTGTGAGCGTACTCAACCATAGAGAGTTGTTGACTCCAGGAAGAGGGATTCTTAGAAACCAAACATCGCAACACTCTCTCCAAATCTTGGTTGGCCCTCTCCATTTGACCGTTGCTCTGGGGATGAAACCCTGAAGACAGACTAACACTCGCTCCCAGTAACCTACAAAACTCTTGCCAAAACTTGGACACAAATTGGGGCCCCCTGTCAGAAACTACGTCCATCGGCAGGCCATGTAAGCGAAAGACGTGATCCACGACAGTTACCGCTGTCTCCTTGGCAGATGGTAATTTAGGCAAGGGAATAAAATGAGCCGCCTTCGAGAACCGGTCCACCACGGTCAAAACAACCGTCTTGCCCTGGGAGGGCGGGAGGGCGGTAACAAAATCTAGCGCGATGTGGGACCAGGGTCTCGAAGGGACCGACAGCGGTTGGAGTAACCCATCTGGAGGTCGATTAGAAGTCTTCCCAGTGGCACAAACCGAGCAAGCCAAGACAAAACTGTGAATGTCACGAGCCATCAGTGGCCACCAAAAGCGTTGCTTAACCAAAAAGCTAGTGCGGCTGACTCCTGGATGACACGCTACGTTGGAGCAATGCCCCCACCGAATAACATCGGACCGACACCCCTCCGGCACAAACAACCGATTAGGCGGGCAACCGGGCGGAGGCTTTACCCCTTCTAAGGCCGTTTTGACCCTCGATTCAACCTCCCATGTGAGTGTGGAGACCACTAGGGTCCCGGGTAGGATGCACTCGGGAGTGGATGGGCGTTCGGAATGGTCAAAAATGCGAGAAAGGGAATCGGGTTTGACATTCTTGGAACCCGGGCGATACGAGAGAGAGAAGTCAAAACGTCCGAAAAAGAGTGCCCACCGCGCCTGCCTGGAGTTGAGTCGCTTGGCGGTTCTGATATATTCCAAATTCTTGTGATCGGTCCAAACTATAAAAGGTACCCCCGAACCCTCTAACCAATGGCGCCACTCCTCCAGTGCTAACTTCACTGCCAACAACTCTCTGTTGCCAATGTCGTAGTTGCGTTCCGCAGGTGATAACCGATGGGACAGGAACGCGCAAGGGTGCATCTTGTCGTCAGAAGAGGAACGTTGGGAAAGTACCGCACCTACCCCCACCTCTGAAGCGTCCACCTCCACCACGAACTGACGCGAGGGATCGGGAGCTATGAGGATGGGGGCCGAAACAAAGCGGCTCTTGAGTTTGGCGAATGCAGCCTCGGCTGTATCGGACCACCTGAACGTCACTCTGGGGGAGGTTAAGGCGGTAAGAGAAGCGACTATCTGGCTAAAGTTGCGAACGAAACGCCGGTAGGAATTGGCGAATCCCAGAAACCTCTGTAGGGCCTTACGGGAATCTGGGCTTGGCCAATCCACCACAGCCTTAACCTTGTCAGGATCCATGTGAATACCTTCAGTCGAGACGATGTAACCTAGGAATGGAACGGATTGTGCTTGAAAAATGCATTTCTCCGCCTTGACAAAAAGTCCATTCTCCAACAACCTCTGAAGCACTCGTCTGACGTGCTGAACGTGTTCCTGGAGAGAAGAAGAAAAAATCAGTATGTCATCCAGGTAAACATATATGAACTGATCAATCATATCTCTCAGCACGTCATTGACGAGTGCCTGGAAAACCGCTGGGGAGTTGGATAGCCCAAAAGGCATGACCAAATATTCGAAGTGCCCTCTGGGGGTGTTAAACGCGGTCTTCCATTCATCCCCCCTCCTTATGCGAACCAAATGATATGCATTACGTAAATCCAACTTAGTGAACACGGATGCTCCCTGTAACCTTTCAAAGGCTGAGGACATCAACGGTAAGGGATAGGTATTCTTCACTGTGATGTTATTCAACCCACGGTAATCAATGCAAGGACGCAGAGATCCGTCCTTCTTCCCCACAAAGAAGAACCCCGCCCCCGCTGGAGAAGAGGAAGGACGAATGAATCCAGAGGCCAGAGAATCAGAGATGTATCTCTCCATAACCTCCCTCTCAGGAACAGAGAGTGAATATAACTTGCCTTTAGGCGGAGACTCACCTGGCAATAATTCTATTGCACAGTCATAGGGACGATGCGGAGGAAGAGAAGCAGCACGGGACTTGCTGAACACCTCCTTCAGGTCGAGGTATTCAACGGGCACGTTAGACAAATCCACTGCCTCCTCTAGAAACACAGAATCAGACACAGATGAACAAGCAGACACTAAACAGGACTCAAGACACTTGTTACTCCACATGGATATAGAGTTATGACCCCAGTCAACTCTGGGGTTGTGTTGGGTGAGCCAAGGGTGGCCGAGAACTAATGGTGCAAGGGGTGAGTCCATGAGTAGAAATGATAGTGTCTCAGTGTGATTGCCAGAAGTGATGAGTGTGATAGGTTCAGTGGTGTGAGAAATGTTGGGGAGTTCTTGACCATTGAGAGCGTTGACGGATATCTTGTGCGTGAGTGAGGTGATAGGAATCTGGAGTTTGTGAGCGAGCTTGAAGTCCATAAAATTACCCTCTGCTCCTGAGTCCAGTAAGGCTTGGGTGTCGTGCGTGTGGGTGGCCCATCTTAGTCTTACCGGGAGGAGAGTAGATGATGAGGTCTTCTCTGTGGTGACACCACCCGATAGTAGCCTCATACTTACTACCGGGCCTGATCTTTTACCGGGCAGGAGTGGATAAAGTGGCCCGCTCTACCACAGTAGAGACAGAGTCCTTGGGATCTCCGCCTCTCCCTCTCTTCCCGGGAGAGGCGAGCTCTCCCCAGCTGCATGGGTTCGTGAGCGGAGACTGAACTGGCCGTGTTCCCGCCGCTGGCATGCCAGCCCTCCGTGTCGTGATACGGTCTGTTAGGGCATGCTCGGCGGCCAATACGACTTAGACGAGCGTCGACCCTCAAGGCTAGTTCCACTAGTCCATTTAAACTCCTGGGAAGGTCCAGAACATAGATCTCCTTCTGGATCCGGTCCTCCAGCCCATGCAGGAACATGTCCCACTGCGCCTCCTCGTTCCACTGACACTCTGCGGCCAGAGTGCGGAATTGGATGGAGTATTCCGATACTGAACGGTCTCCTTGGCGAAGGTCAGCGAGTAGTCTGGCCGCCTCCCTACCCGCCACGGCCCGATCGAAGACCCTTCTCATCTCCTCGGAGAGTGTCTGGAAAGAGGTGCAGCATGGGTCCTGGTTCGCCCACACCGCCGTTCCCCAAAGAGCCGCTTTGCCTGATAGCAGTGTGAGTACGAATGCTACCTTAGACTGTTCACGGTTGAAGGTCCGTGGCTGCAACGAGAAATGCATGGAACATCTCGTAAGAAAAGCTCTGCAATAGTCAGGATCACCTGAATAACCCTCTGGTGTCGGTAGCCGTGGCTCTAGCTGGGAATCCGGCTCTGGCGGGGGGGGTTGAACTGCCGGTGTAGGTGGCGCAGCGAGACCCCTCAGATGTTGTAATTGTTGGGTCAGCTGGGATACCTGCGTCACAAGGGCTTGTACTGCCCGACCTGTGCTGGAGATGTTCTCCTCTTGTTGATCCATTCTCGTGATACTGCGGGAAATGAATTCGGTCAGACTCGTTGAACTCGCTGCATCCATGGTGGGGTCAGATCATTCTGTGACAACACAGAGGCGGATGCAAGATGCAAGCAACGATGGTTTAATGAAATACAGTTTACAGCAGCAACAGGACAGACAGACTGTACTCAGACGGAATCCGACCCAGGGACTAGGGCGCATATACCGATGATAGCGTGCTGAGAAATCCAGGGGAATGTGTCCGGATGGGTAGGAAGGAGCCCAGAAGATAATCCACACAAGGGCGCCGAGAGAAAGAGCCCAGACACACGACACAACCTCAGGGAAGTAACAATGATCTGACAACAAGAAACACTGGTTACAGAACATATAAAGGGAAGATAAGTGATTCCAGCTGGCGCAGACAATCAGGCCGAGATTGGGAACCACGCCCACACAAACACGGGAGAGAGAGAGAGAGAGAGAGAGAGAGAGAGAGAGAAAAAGAGAAAGAGAAAGAGAGAGAGAGAGGGAGGCAGTGGATTCATGAACCGTGACAATAGTCCATCTTAGTCTCCTATAAATGTTTAACTCACCAGTCTATGGGTGTTGATAAAATGTATACCAACTAATGGCAGCAGACCTTTTCTAGCCTAATCGAAGCCAGTGGCGCAGCCAAGCTCCTCTTCATTCAGGTGTAACAACATCCACTCAGAGAAGAGACAGGGGAAAGCTAACGAGCTAGCGCTGGGCTCTCATGAGCGACGCCTGCCTTGTTAACCACTGCCCCAGCTGATCAAAGACAACGCATTAGGAGAAAAAATAATACCTTTGCTTTATTGCTGTCTTTAAGCATGATTAATTTAGTTTCCACACAATCACTGTATTTTTATTCAACTCTCTCTTGTGGGAACGGAGAAACGCACAAACAGCAGATTAGTGTGAATGATAGTTTTGCTGATAGAGCTTTGAAGTGAAGATATAAGCAAGCCAGCTAATTATCCTGTTGGCTTGCGAAGTCAGGCATTGCTGAGGAGGTTTAGCCTCTTTGCTCTCTTGTTAAGCAGTTTGTCACACCAACATGTCCACTTAGGTCACAACAGCAGTCTGTCTGCAATTGCCTTTTGACCCAACCAGGCTTTGCAATGCTTTAGGAAGTGTTCATCAGTATTCACCTTGTATGTAATTAGTTACATTGAATTAGATTTTCCTGATGAATGTTTTTATTTGCTGTATCCCTCCCTCACTAATCAACAAGGCAACACTGTACTTGAGAGGTACAGGAATGTGTAGCACATAGCATCCGTACTGCCTTTCTGAGACAGAATTATTGTTGCTGCGGATTCAGAAATGCCTTGTCTTTACTGGGTCAGTGTATTGACAGTGATTTGAGTATGTTGTGGAACGGTGAGGAAGGTTGTGGGTTCACGCCCTGGTTGGGGTGGAATTTCCACTCTGTCACACATGCAGCTTCCTGTAGGATCCGTATCACCGCTTCTCTGAAGTCACGTGACCAGATGTTGTTTAGCTCTATACAGATTATATGCTGGAAAGGAGACGTTTGTAAATCAGGTTTATGTCCAACGATGGCTGCATTTAATATACATATATGTGAGTGAGTGTGAGGTTACCTCCAGGAACAGAAAACTCAACATTCATCCTACTCTGCTCTCTCTGATAGCAGCCCAGGGACTGTTGAGGGGAAATAACCAGACAGGGCCCATGATTGGTTGGGGTGAGTAACTGGCAGAGGTAGAGAGGGAGACCACTAGTGCCCCAGGCTGTTGCTCTAAGAACCACTGCTCCCCTTGTCCACTGGGAGCACAGCGTGATGGAATTTTATGTTATACATGCAGTACATACGCCTGATCATTATACTGGACAGCTACAACATATGTGTAACATCATTCATTTGATTGGTCGTTGATGGCTAATTTCATGTCAATGCCAATATGCCTTGAAATAAGAATGTGTAAGATATATGGTTAAAGTGTATGAATATGATCATCTGTCTTAGAGTGCTAGAAAATATTTTCAATTCGCATGTACTGTCTACTAATGTGGATTGACTAGAACATGCCTTATTAAACTATTAACCTTCTTTGATTTCACCAATTAGAGCTACTTGTACAGTAAATTAGCTGCTTTGTTTTGGTGTGGAAATGTTTATGGCAAAGCAACACCATGTAATTAACAACGATCCCTTAATCACTATTAATTGTTCTGTCGTTCGTCGAACGACTGTTACAGTCGAGGCTACGCCATTGCATATGCATGATGTGTTAATGTCGCTCGTTTATCTGCAGTTGCTATGGCTGCAACCTACACACTTGCCTACATTCGCCTTAAAATGAGTGTGGAGGATTCGGGAGGAAGACATGGTATTATCCATGACTTTATTACTCCCCTCACTGTGCTGTGTAACACTCTTCATCCTATAACTGACCCTGAGACCTCTGGATTTTCAGTAAAGGTTTCATATTTATACCAACAGAACATGCACCACTTGTCTATGCTTGGTAACTGATGTTGGGGTTCATGGCACATTACATCATCCCCTAGGAAGTTTGACTCCACTCACTGGAGTTTAGACCTCAGAGCCATGCAGTACAAGAGAGGATTACAAGGGGGAAGGGAATTGGCATTTGTATTCATCCCTGCGGTACACCATCTCTACAAAAATACAAATTTGGCAAATGTATTGTGTGTATCAGTACTAAGTAATCTGGATTACTTAGTAGAATGGTGCCGGAGAGGATGGCTGACGTTTTCGTGCTCCTAACCAACTGTGTTCATTTGTTAGTTTTTTTGTGTTGTTTGTAACTTATTTTTAACATATTATGTACATAATGTTGCTGCTACCATCTCTTATGACCGAAAATAACTTCTGGACATTACTCACCACGAACTGGTAGAAGCTTTTTCCTTTAACGAGTCCGACGAGTCCGACATGAAGGATATACTGCTTTCCCGGGAACAGGCCCAAATCCCCGTCAATTGCGTGAAGATAAGACGGAGAAAAAGGGAGCGGAGGCCGGGCTGCCTTCTGAGAATTCGTAGCCGTGCGAGTAAAACCCCACTGCCATCCGATCCACTGGCAAATATGCAATCATTGGAAAATAAAATCAATGACCTACGAGCAAGATTAAACTATCAACGGAACATTAAAAACTGTAATATCTTATGTTTCACCGAGTCGTGGCTGAACGACGACATGAATAACATACAGCTGGCTGGTTTTACACTGTATCGGCAGGATAGAACAGCAGCCGCTGGTAAGACATGAACAACATACAGCTGGTAGGTTTTACACTGTATCGGCAGGATAGAACAGCAGCCTCTGGTAAGACAAGGGGTGACGGTCTATGTATATTTGCAAACAACAGCTGGTGCACGATATCGAAGGAAGTCTCAAGGTTTTGCTCGCCTGAGGTAGAGTATCTATTGATAAGCTATAGACCATACATATCTGTATTTTTTGTAGCTGTCTACCACAGACCTAAGACCACACTCAATGAGCTGTATACCGCCATGAGAAAACAGGAAAACGCTCATCCAGAGGCGGCGCTCCTAGTGTCCGGGGACTTTAATGTAGGGAAACTTAAATCAGTTCTACCACATTTCCACCAGCATGTTAAATGTGCAAGCAGAGGGGGAAAAAACTATAGACCACCTTTTCTCCACACACAGAGATGCGTACAAAGCTCTCCCTCGCCCTGCATTTGGCAAATCTGACCATAATTCTATACTCCTGATTCCTGCTTGCAAGCTAAAATTAAAGCAGGAAGCACCAGTGACTCGGTCAATAAAAAAGAGGTACGATTTTTTACTTTTTTTTTTATTTCACCTTTATTTAACCAGGTAGGCCAGTTGAGAACAAGTTCTCATTTACAACTGCGACCTGGCCAAGATAAAGCAAAGCAGTGCGACACAAACAACACAGAGTTACACATGGAATAAACAAACATACAGTCAATAACACAATAGAAAAAGTCTATATACAGTGTGTGCAAATGAGGTAAGATAAGGGAGGTAAGGCAATAAATAGGCCATAGTGGAGAAATAATTACAATTTAGCAATTAAACACTGGAGTGATAGATGTGCAGAAGAAGCTCGTCTGGAGGTTTGTTAATAAAGAATAATAACGTGAACACTACAAGCTACAAAACAATAAATGTGAAAACCGAAAACAGTCCTATCTGGTGCAGAACACAAAGACAGAAAACAATCACCCACAACCCAACAGTGCAAACAGGCTACCTTAATATGGTTCCCAATCAGAGACAATGACAAACACCTGCCTCTGATTGAGAACCATATTAGGCCAAACAACAAACCCAACATAGAAACACAAAACATAGAATGCCCACCCAGCTCACGTCCTGACCAACTAAACACAGACTAAACAAAGGAAATAAGGTCTGGTCATCTAGTACGTTCAGAGCAGAGAGTAAAAGGAGCAGGTTTCTGGGAGTGGTACATTTACATTTACATTTAAGTCATTTAGCAGACGCTCTTATCCAGAGCGACTTACAAATTGGTGCATTCACCTTATGACATCCAGTGGAACAGCCACTTTACAATAGTGCATCTAAATCTTTTAAGGGGGGGGGGGGGGGGGGGGGGTCAGAAGGATTGCTTTATCCTATCCTAGGTATTCCTTAAAGAGGTGGGGTTTCAGGTGTCTCCGGAAGGTGGTGATTGACTCCGCTGTCCTGGCGTCGTGAGGGAGTTTGTTCCACCATTGGGGTGCCAGAGCAGCGAACAGTTTTGACTGGGCTGAGCGGGAACTGTACTTCCTCAGTGGTAGGGAGGCGAGCAGGCCAGAGGTGGATGAGCGCAGTGCCCTTGTTTGGGTGTAGGGCCTGATCAGAGCCTGAAGGTACTGAGGTGCCGTTCCCCTCACAGCTCCGTAGGCAAGCACCATGGTCTTGTAGCGGATGCGAGCTTCAACTGGAAGCCAGTGGAGAGAGCGGAGGAGCGGGGTGACGTGAGAGAACTTGGGAAGGTTGAACACCAGACGGGCTGCGGCGTTCTGGATGAGTTGTAGGGGTTTAATGGCACAGGCAGGGAGCCCAGCCAACAGCGAGTTGCAGTAATCCAGACGGGAGATGACAAGTGCCTGGATTAGGACCTGCGCCGCTTCCTGAGTGAGGCAGGGTCGTACTCTGCGGATGTTGTAGAGCATGAACCTACAGGAACGGGCCACCGCCTTGATGTTAGTTGAGAACGACAGGGTGTTGTCCAGGATCACGCCAAGGTTCTTAGCGCTCTGGGAGGAGGACACAATGGAGTTGTCAACCGTGATGGCGAGATCATGGAACGGGCAGTCCTTCCCCGGGAGGAAGAGCAGCTCCGTCTTGCCGAGGTTCAGCTTGAGGTGGTGATCCGTCATCCACACTGATATGTCTGCCAGACATGCAGAGATGCGATTCGCCACCTGGTCATCAGAAGGGGGAAAGGAGAAGATTAATTGTGTGTCATCTGCATAGCAATGATAGGAGAGACCATGTGAGGTTATGACAGAGCCAAGTGACTTGGTGTATAGCGAGAATAGGAGAGGGCCTAGAACAGAGCCCTGGGGGACACCAGTGGTGAGAGCGCGTGGTGAGGAGACAGATTCTCGCCACGCCACCTGGTAGGAGCGACCTGTCAGGTAGGACGCAATCCAAGCGTGGGCCGCGCCGGAGATGCCCAACTCGGAGAGGGTGGAGAGGAGGATCTGATGGTTCACAGTATCGAAGGCAGCCGATAGGTCTAGAAGGATGAGAGCAGAGGAGAGAGAGTTAGCTTTAGCAGTGCGGAGCGCCTCCGTGATACAGAGAAGAGCAGTCTCAGTTGAATGACTAGTCTTGAAACCTGACTGATTTGGATCAAGAAGGTCATTCTGAGAGAGATAGCAGGAGAGCTGGCCAAGGACGGCACGTTCAAGAGTTTTGGAGAGAAAAGAAAGAAGGGATACTGGTCTGTAGTTGTTGACATCGGAGGGATCGAGTGTAGGTTTTTTCAGAAGGGGTGCAACTCTCGCTCTCTTGAAGACGGAAGGGACGTAGCCAGCGGTCAAGGATGAGTTGATGAGCGAGGTGAGGTAAGGGAGAAGGTCTCCGGAAATGGTCTGGAGAAGAGAGGAGGGGATAGGGTCAAGCGGGCAGGTTGTTGGGCGGCCGGCCGTCACAAGACGCGAGATTTCATCTGGAGAGAGAGGGGAGAAAGAGGTCAGAGCACAGGGTAGGGCAGTGTGAGCAGAACCAGCGGTGTCGTTTGACTTAGCAAACGAGGATCGGATGTCGTCGACCTTCTTTTCAAAATGGTTGACGAAGTCATCTGCAGAGAGGGAGGAGGGGGGGGGGAGGGGGAGGAGGATTCAGGAGGGAGGAGAAGGTGGCAAAGAGCTTCCTAGGGTTAGAGGCAGATGCTTGGAATTTAGAGTGGTAGAAAGTGGCTTTAGCAGCAGAGACAGAAGAGGAAAATGTAGAGAGGAGGGAGTGAAAGGATGCCAGGTCCGCAGGGAGGCGAGTTTTCCTCCATTTCCGCTCGGCTGCCCGGAGCCCTGTTCTGTGAGCTCGCAATGAGTCGTCGAGCCACGGAGCGGGAGGGGAGGACCGAGCCGGCCTGGAGGATAGGGGACATAGAGAGTCAAAGGATGCAGAAAGGGAGGAGAGGAGGGTTGAGGAGGCAGAATCAGGAGATAGGTTGGAGAAGGTTTGAGCAGAGGGAAGAGATGATAGGATGGAAGAGGAGAGAGTAGCGGGGGAGAGAGAGCGAAGGTTGGGACGGCGCGATACCATCCGAGTAGGGGCAGTGTGGGAAGTGTTGGATGAGAGCGAGAGGGAAAAGGATACAAGGTAGTGGTCGGAGACTTGGAGGGGAGTTGCAATGAGGTTAGTGGAAGAACAGCATCTAGTAAAGATGAGGTCAAGCGTATTGCCTGCCTTGTGAGTAGGGGGGGAAGGTGAGAGGGTGAGGTCAAAAGAGGAGAGGTAGATTCAAGGCATAATTCACAGACAAAGGTATGGTAGGAACTAGAAGCACAAGCATTTTGCTACACTTGCATTAACATCTGCTAACCATGTGTATGTGACCAATAACATTTGATTTGATTTAGGATGTGAATACAGTGGAGGTAAACCTAAGGCTCTACAGTGAAATAAGACAATAATCACTAACCAAAACAGCAATGGACAAGGCATATTGACATTAGGGAGAGGCATGCGTAGCCGAATGATCATAGGGTCCAGTGAGTAGCTAGGTGAGCTGGAGGCATGGCGATTCAGACAGCTAGCGGGCCGGGGCTAGCAGGCTAGCAGAAGGGCCTTAG
Organism: Salvelinus namaycush; assembly: GCF_016432855.1. Taxonomy (NCBI): domain Eukaryota; kingdom Metazoa; phylum Chordata; class Actinopteri; order Salmoniformes; family Salmonidae; genus Salvelinus; species Salvelinus namaycush. The sequence continues at coordinate 30,325,986 of NC_052330.1, forward strand.
TGGGATGTTGCGACGGAAGAAGTCTGTTGTAGCCCTCTCGTGCGGTTACGTTGGCAGACCAGTCATGATGGATCAGCAGGGCTCCGTGTAGTAAAAGGGGTCCAGGCCAATTGGCAAAATAGGTATAGTAGCTCAAGAAATTGGCTGATGGACTTCTTCAGCTAACAGTCCGATATGCTCTAGATAGCTAGTGGGCTGCGGCTAGCAGGCTAGCAGATGGGCATTCAGGGGACGTCGCGATGGAGGAGCCTGTTGAAAAAACCCCTTGGGCGGATTATGTCGGTAGTCCAGTAGTGATAAATCGGCAGGGCTCTGTATCGGTAGTAAAAGGGCTCCAGGCCAATTGGCAAAATAGCTATTGTAGCCCAAGGAGTGGCTGATGGACCTCTTCAGCTACCCGAGAGATGGGCCTAGCATAGGCTAGCTCCAGGCTAATTGGTGCTTGCTTAGTGTCAGAAACCTTAGCCAGGAGTAACCACTTGGATAGCAGCTAGCTAGCTGCGATGATCCAGGTGAAACGGTTCAGACCTTGGGGTAGGAATCCGGAGATATGGAGAAGAAGAAGTCCGATGGGTTGAATCGCACTGTGCAGACTGGCAGGAGTTGTCCGGGTTAAAGTTTAGCTGATGACCACTAGCAGTGGCTAGCTGACTACTAGCTAGTAGCAGGTTAGCTGGCTAGCTGCTGTTGGGGGTTCCGGTTCTAAAGTAAAGAAAATAGCAGATCCATACCACATTGGGTGAGGCGGGTTGCAGGAGAGTATGTTGAAGTTGAGGTTAAGAAAAATATTGAAAAAATATATGCAAAGAAAAAAGATATATACAAGGGGCAAGACGAAGACAAAGACGCCTGACTGCTACGCCATCTTGGATTTATGAAGCAGACACTGATGAAGCAGACGCTAAGCTACAGTACAGTTTTGCTAGCACAGACTGGAATATGTTCCGAGATTCTTCGGATGGCATGAGGAGTACACCACATCCGTCACTGGCTTCATCAATAAGTGCATCGATGACGTCGTCCCCACAGTGACTGTATGTACATACCCCAACCAGAAGCCATGGATTACAGGCAACATCCGCACTGAGCTAAAGGGTAGAGCTGCCGCATTCAAGGAGCGGGATTCTAACCCGGAAGCTTATAAGAAATCCCACTATGCCCTCCGACGAATCATCAAACAGGCAGAGGGTCAATACAGGTGTAACGACCTGGGTGTCGGGGGGTGCGAAGTCAGACGCAGGAACAGCAGAGCTTCAATATGTTGAGTCTTTAATACCCAACTGGCAAACAAAATGTCCAACACGGACGTACTGGGTGTATTACACAACGGTCCAACGACACGAGAAACAAACCCAGTCCACAATAACCATATCCACTCCCGAAATCCAAAAGCTACAATGTAACAATCCCGCACAAAGAAGCGTACGGGCTGGCTGACTAATAAAGCCACACTAATTAACAACTCACTGAACACAGGTGATACAAATAAACACATAAGGAGGGGGAGGAAAAAGAGTCAGTGGCAGCTAGTAGGCCGGTGACGACGACCGCCGAGCGCCACCCGAACGGGAAGGAGAGCCTGCCTCGGTTGAAGTCGTGACAGTACCCCCCCTCTGACGCGCGGCTCCCGCAGCGCGCCGACACCGGCCTCGAGGTCGACCCGGAGGACGAGGCGCGGGGCGATCCGGATGGAGGCGATGGAAATCCCTTAACATAGATGGATCCAACATGTCCTCCACCGGTACCCAGCACCTCTCCTCCGGACCGTACCCCTCCCAGTCCACGAGGTACTGCAGGCCCCTCACCCGGCGTCTCGAGTCCAGAATGGCCCGTATCGTGTACGCCGGGGACCCCTCGATGTCCAGAGGGGGGGGAGGGACCTCCGGCACCTCACCGTCCTGCAGGGGACCAGCTACCACCGGCCTGAGGAGAGACACATGAAACGAGGGGTTAATACGATAATAGGAAGGGAGTTTTAATCGATAACACACCTCGTTTATTCTCCTCAGGACTTTGAAGGGCCCTACACACTGCGGCCTCAGCTTCCGGCAGGGCAAGCGGAGGGGTAGGTTTCGGGTCGAGAGCCAGACCCTTTCCCCCGGTACAAACACGGGAGCCTCACTGCGGTGGCGGTCAGCGCTCCTCTTCTGCCTACTAGTAGCTTGTTGAAGGGACTCCTGGACGGCCCTCCAGGTCTCTTTGGAGCGCTGTACCCACTCCTCCACCGCAGGAGCCTCGGTCTGGCTCGGATGCCATGGTGCCAGGACCGGCTGGTACCCCAACACACACTGAAAGGGGGACACATTAGTAGAGGAGTGGCGTAGTGAGTTCTGGGCCATCTCGGCCCAGGGAATGTATCTCGCCCACTCCCCTGGCCGGTCCTGGCAATACGACCGCAGAAACCTACCCACCTCCTGGTTCACTCTCTCCACCTGCCCATTACTCTCGGGGTGAAAACCGGAAGTCAAGCTGACCGTGACCCCCAGACGCTCCATGAACGCCCTCCATACTCGGGACGTGAACTGGGGGCCCCGATCAGAAACGATGTCCTCCGGCACCCCGTAGTGCCGGAAGACGTGGGTGAATAAGGCCTCCGCAGTCTGTAGGGCAGTAGGGATACCGGGCAACGGGAGGAGACGGCAGGACTTAGAAAACCGATCCACAATTACCAGAACCGTAGTGTTTCCCTGAGAAGGGGGGAGATCGGTCAGGAAGTCCACGGACAGATGAGACCATGGCCGTTGTGGAACGGGGAGGGGTTGCAACTTCCCTCTAGGAAGGTGCCTAGGAGCCTTACTCTGAGCGCATACCGAACAGGAGGAGACATAAACCCTAACGTCCCGAGCTAAGGTAGGCCACCAATACCTTCCCCGAAGGCTCCCCACTGTCCTCGTCACCCCAGGGTGACCCGAGGAGGGTAGGACATGAGCCCACCGAATCAGTCGGTCCCGAACACCAAGCGGTACGTACTTACGGCCCGCCGGACACTGAGGAGGCGCGGGTTCCGCCCGTAGCGCCCGCTCGATGTCCGAGTCCACCTCCCATACCACTGGCGCTATCAGCCTCGAGGCGGGGATGATGGGAGTGGGTTCGGTGGTCCTATCCTCCGTGTCGTAAAGGCGGGACAGTGCGTCAGCCTTTACGTTTTGGGAGCCGGGTCTGTAGGACAACGTGAACCTAAACCGGGTGAAAAACATGGCCCACCTTGCCTGACGCGGGTTCAGTCTCCGAGCTGCCCGAATATACTCCAGATTCTGGTGGTCGGTCCAGATGAGAAAGGGGTGCTTAGCCCCCTCAAGCCAGTGTCTCCACACCTTCAGAGCCCTGACCACCGCTAACAACTCCCGATCCCCCACATCATAGTTACGCTCCGCTGCACTGAGCTTACTAGAGAAGAAAGCGCAGGGGCGGAGTTTTGGTGGCGTACCCGAGCGCTGTGATAGCACGGCACCCACCCCAGCCTCGGACGCGTCCACCTCCACTATGAATGCTAAAGAGGGATCCGGATGCGCCAACACGGGAGCATCCGTGAACAGAGCCTTCAACCTGTTGAAAGCTCCGTCCGCCGCCGCTGACCACCGCAACCGCACCGGGCCCCCCTTTAGCAGTGAGGTAATGGGAGCCGCTACCTGACCAAAACCCCGGATAAATCTCCGGTAGTAGTTGGCAAAACCCAAAAACCGCTGCACCTCTTTCACCGTGGTTGGAGTCGGCCAATTACGCACGGCCTTTATGCGGTCACTCTCCACCACCACCCCCGAGGTGGAAATGCGATAACCCAGGAAGGAGACGGCTTGTTTGGAGAACACACACTTCTCAGCCTTGACGTATAGGTCATGCTCCAGCAGTCTGCCAAGCACTTTGCGCACCAGAGATACATGCGCGGCTTGAGTAGTTGAGTAGATCAGAATGTCATCGATATACACAACTACCCCCTGCACGTGCAGGTCCCTGAGAATGTCGTCTACAAAGGATTGGAAAACGGCTGGAGCATTCTTTAACCCATACGGCATGACGCAGTACTCATAGTGGCCCGATGTGGTACTAAATGCGGTTTTCCACTCGTCTCCTTTCCGAATACGCACCAGACTGTACGCGCTCCTGAGGTCCAGTTTTGTAAAGAACTGCGCTCCGTGAAATGATTCCACCGCCGAAGCGATGAGAGGTAGTGGGTAACTAAACCCCACTGTGATGACATTTAGACCTCTATAATCAATACACGGACGCAAACCTCCCTCCTTCTTCTTCACAAAAAAGAAACTCGAGGAGACGGGTGAGATGGAGGGCCGAATGTACCCCTGTCCCAGAGACTCCGCGACATATGTCTCCATAGCCAACGTCTCCTCTTGGGACAAAGGGTACACGTGACTCTTGGGAAGCGCAGCGTTAACCTGGAGATCTATCGCACAATCCCTACCCGGTCGATGTGGTGGTAATTTCGTCGCTTTCTTTTTACAGAAAGCGATTGCCAAATCGGCATACTCGGGGGGAATGCGCACCGTGGAAACCTGGTCTGGACTCTCCACCGACGTGGCACCAATGGAAACTCCCAGACACCTTCCAGAACACTCCTCTGACCACCCCTGGAGAACCCCCTGTCTCCACGAAATATTGGGATTGTGCCGGGCCAACCAGGGAATACCCAGCACCACTGGAAACGCAGGCGAATCAATAATAAAGAGACTGATACGTTCCCTATGATTCCCCTGCGTCACCATGTCCAGGGGAACTGTGGCCTCCCTGACCACCCCTGACCCTAATGGCCGGCTATCTAGGGAGTGCACGGGAAAGGGAGAATCTATCGGCACAAGCGGAACGCCCAACTTTTGGGCGAGTCCGCGATCCATAAAGTTCCCAGCTGCACCTGAATCGACTAGTGCCCTATGCTGGGAAGAGGGGAAAAAATAAAGGAAAAAAATTGAGACAAACATGTGACCAACAGGGGGTTCTGAGTGAGTTTGGTGCTGACTCACCTGGGGTGATCGAGAAGCGTTCCGCCTGACATCTCGACTCCCAGATAGACCCCCCCAGCACCGATCGACCGTGTGTCCTCTCCGACCACAGCTGGTGCAGGGGAGGCCTCCTCCTCCGATACCCCTAGGCGCGGCCCCTCCCAACTCCATCGGGATGGGAGCCGGGGCGCTGGGTGGTGGAACGCACAGGACCCTCTCCGAACGCCCGTGGGCAGCCAGCAGATTGTCCAGTCGGATGGACATGTCGATAAGCTCATCCAAAGAAAGAGCGATGTCCCGACACGCTAGCTCCCTGCGGACGTCCTCCCGGAGACTACACCGGTAGTGGTCAATAAGGGCCCTGTCGTTCCACCCTGATCCCGCGGCCAAGGTCCGGAACTCCAGCGCGAAATCCTGTGCGCTCCTCTTCTCCTGCCTGAGATAAAATAGTCTCTCACCCGCCGCTCGGCCCTCTGGGGGGTGGTCAAACACGGCACGAAAACGACGGGTAAACTCCGGGTAGTGCTCCTTCGCTGAGTCCGGGCCATTCCAGACTGCGTTGGCCCACTCCAGAGCACGACCCGTTAGGCAGGAGACGAGGACACTCACCCTCTCCGCTCCCGAGGGAGTGGGGCGAACAGTGGCCAGGTATAGTTCCAGCTGGAGTAAGAACCCCTGACACCCTGCCGCCGCTCCATCATAATCCCTCGGGAGCGGAAGACGGAGCGCGCTGGAGCCGGGGGATGGAGAGTCCTGAGGGAGGGGAGCCGAAGGTGGAGAGAGGAGCCCACTCCTCTCCCATCGCTCCATTCTCTCCATCATCTGGTCCATGGCTGATCCGATCCGATGGAGGACGGTGGTGTGGTGGAGAACCCGTTCCTCCATCGATGGGAGAGGGTTGGCTGCTGCTCCTGCTGACTCCATTTATTTGGTGCGGGATTCTGTAACGACCTGGGTGTCGGGGGGTGCGAAGTCAGACGCAGGAACAGCAGAGCTTCAATATGTTGAGTCTTTAATACCCAACTGGCAAACAAAATGTCCAACACGGACGTACTGGGTGTATTACACAACGGTCCAACGACACGAGAAACAAACCCAGTCCACAATAACCATATCCACTCCCGAAATCCAAAAGCTACAATGTAACAATCCCGCACAAAGAAGCGTACGGGCTGGCTGACTAATAAAGCCACACTAATTAACAACTCACTGAACACAGGTGATACAAATAAACACATAAGGAGGGGGAGGAAAAAGAGTCAGTGGCAGCTAGTAGGCCGGTGACGACGACCGCCGAGCGCCACCCGAACGGGAAGGAGAGCCTGCCTCGGTTGAAGTCGTGACAACAGGACTAAGATCAAATCTTACCACATCGGCACTGATGCTCGTCGGATGTGGCAGGGCTTGAAAACTATTACACACTACAAAGGGAAACACAGCCGAGAGCTGCCTACCAGCTACCAGCTAAATTACTTCTATGCTCGCTTCGAGGCAAGTAACACTGAAACATGCATGAGAGCATCAGCTGTTCCGGACGACTGTGTGATCACGCTCTCCGCAGCCGATATGATTAAGACCTTTAAACAGGTCAACATTCACAAGGCCGCAGGGCCAGACGGATATCCAGGACGTACTCCGAGCAGATGCTGACCAACTGGCAAGTGTCTTCACTGACATTTTCAACCTCTCCCTGTCTGAGTCTGTAATACCAACATGTTTCATGCAGACCACCATAGTCCCTGTTCCCAAGAACACTAAGGTAACCTGCCTAAACGACCACTGACCCATAGCACTCACGTCTGTAGCCATGAAATGCTTTGAAAGGCTGGTCATGGCTCACATCAACACCATTAACGCAGAAACCCTAGACCCACTCCAATTTGCATACCGCCATAACAGATCCACAGATGATGCAATCTCTATTGCACTCCACACTGCCCTATCCCACCTGGACAAAAGGAACATCTATGTGAGAATGCTATTCATTGACTACAGCTCAGCATTCAACAACATAGTGCCCTCAAAGCTCATCTCTCAACTAAGGACCCTGGGACTAAACACCTCCTCTCTGCAACTGGATCCTGTACTTCCTGACGGGCCGCCCCCAGGTGGTAATTGTAGGTAACAACACATCCGCCACACTGATCCTCAACACGGGGGCCCCTCAGGGGTGCGTGCTTAGTCCCCTCCTGTACTCCCTGTTCACTCATGACTGCACGGCCGCGTACGACTCCAACACCATCATAAAGTTTGCCGATGACACAACAGTGGTAGGCCTGATCACGGACAGCGACGATACAGCCTATAGGGAGGAGGTCAGAGACCTGGCCGCGTAGTGCCAGGACAACAACCTCTCCCTCAACGTGAGCAAGACAAAGGATATGATTGTGGACTACAGGAAAAGGAGGACCGAGCACGCCCCCATTCTCATCGACGGGGCTGTAGTGGAGCAGGTTGAGAGCTTAAAGTTCCAACAAACTAACATGGTCCAAGCACACCAAGACAGTCGTGAAGAGGGCACGACAAAACCTATTCCTCCTCAGGAGACTGAAAATATTTGGCATGGGTCCTCAAAAGGTTCTACAGCTGCACCATTGAGAGCATCCTGATGGGTTGCATCACTGCCTGGTATGGCAACTGCTCGGCCTCTGAAGGCAAGGCACTACAGAGGGTAATGCGTATGGCCTAGTACATCACTGGGGCCAAGCTTCCTGCCATCCAGGACCTCTATACCAGGCAGTGTCAGAGGAAGACCCTAAAAATTGTAAAAGATTCCAGCCACCCTAGTCATAGACTGTTCTCTCTGCTATCGCATGGCAAGCGGTACCAGAGCGTCAAGTCTAGGTCCAAGAGGCTTCTAAACAGCTTCCACCCCCAAGCCATAAGACTCCTGAACATCTAGTCAAATGGCTACCCAGACTATTTGCATTGCCCCCCCACCTCTTTTACACTGCTGCTACTCTCTGTTATTATCTATGCATAGTCACTTTAATAACTCTACCTACATGTACATATTACCGCAATTACCTCGACTAACCGGTGCCCCCGCACATTGACTCTGTACTGGTACCCCACTTTATATCAAATCAAATCAAGTTTATTTTATATAGCCCTTCGTACATCAGCTAATATAGCTGCAAGCAATGCAGGTGTAGAAGCACGGCGGCTAGGAAAAACTCCCTAGAAAGGCCAAAACCTAGGAAGAAACCTAGAGAGGAACCAGGCTATGAGGGGTGGCCAGTCCTCTTCTGGCTGTGCCGGGTGGAGATTATAACAGAACATGGCCAAGATGTTCAAATGTTCATAAATGACCAGCATGGTCAAATAATAATCAGGAGTAAATGTCAGTTGGCTTTTCATAGCCGATCATTAAGAGTATCTCTCTTAATGAGAAAACAGCAGGTCTGGGACAGGTAGCACGTCCGGTGGACAGGTCAGGGTTCCATAGCCGCAGGCAGAACAGTTGAAACTGGAACAGCAGCAAGGCCAGGTGGACTGGGGACAGCAAGGAGTCATCATGCCCGGTAGTCCTGACGCATGGTCCTAGGGCTCAGGTCCTCCGAGAGAGAGAAAGAAGGAGAGAATTAGAGAGAGCATACTTAAATTCACACAGGACACCGGATAAGACAGGAGAAGTACTCCAGATATAACCAACTGACCCTAGCCCCCCGACACATAAACTACTGCAGCATAAATACTGGAGGCTGAGACAGGAGGGGTCAGGAGACACTGTGGCCCCATCCGATGATACCCCCGGACAGGGCCAAACAGGAAGGATATAACCCCACCCACTTTGCCAAAGCACAGCCCCCACACCACTAGAGGGATATCTTCAACCACCAACTTACCATCCTGAGACAAGGCCGAGTATAGTCCACAAAGATCTCCACCACAGCACAAACCAAGGGGGGGCGCCAACCCAGACAGGAAGATCACGTCAGTAACTCAACCCACTCAAGTGACGCACCCCTCCTAGGGACGGCATGAAAGAGCACCAGTAAGCCAGTGACTCAGCCCCTGTAATAGGGTTAGAGGCAGAGAATCCCAGTGGAGAGAGGGGAACCGGCCAGGCAGAGACAGCAAGGGCGGTTCGTTGCTCCAGAGCCTTTCCGTTCACCTTCACACTCCTGGGCCAGACTACACTCAATCATATGACCTACTGAAGAGATAAGTCTTCAGTAAAGACTTAAAGGTTGAGACCGAGTCTGTGTCTCTCACATGGGTAGGCAGACCATTCCATAAAAATTGAGATCTATAGGAGAAAGCCCTGCCTCCAGCTGTTTGCTTAGAAATTCTAGGGACAATTAGGAGGCCTGTGTCTTGTGACCGTAGCGTACGTGTAGGTATGTACGGCAGGACCAACTCGGAAAGATAGGTAGGAGCAAGCCCATGTAACGCTTTATAGGTTAACAGTAAAACTTTGAAATCAGCCCTTGCCTTAACAGGAAGCCAGTGTAGGGAAGCTAGCACTGGAGTAATATGAACAAATTTCTTGGTTCTAGTCAGGATTCTAGCAGCCGTATTTAGCACTAACTGAAGTTTATTTAGTGCTTTATCCGGGTTGCCGGAAAGTAGAGCATTGCAGTAGTCTAACCTAGAAGTAACAAAAGCATGGATTAATTTTTCTGCATCATTTTTGGACAGAAAATTTCAGATTTTTGCAATGTTACGTAGATGGAAAAAAGCTGTCCTTGAAACAGTCTTGATATGTTCGTCAAAAGAGAGATCAGGGTCCAGAGTAACGCCGAGGTCCTTCACAGTTTTATTTGAGACGACTTTACAACCATCAAGATTAATTGTCAGATTTAACAGAATATCTCTTTGTTTCTTGGGATCTAGAACAAGCATCTCTGTTTTGTCCGAGTTTAAAAGTAGAAAGTTTTCAGCCATCCACTTCCTTATGTCTGAAACACAGGCTTCTAGCGAGGGCAATTTTGGGGCTTCACCAGGTTTCATTGAAATGTACAGCTGTGTGTCATCCGCATAGCAGTGAAAGTTAACATTATGTTTTCGAATGACATCCCCAAGAGGTAAAATATAAAGTGAAAACAATAGTGGTCCTAAAACGGAACCTTGAGGAACACCGGAATGTACAGTTGATTTGTCAGAGGACAAACCATTCACAGAGACAAACTGATATCTTTCCAACAGATAAGATCTAAACCAGGCCAGAACTTGTCCGTGTAGACCAATTTGGGTTTGCAGTCTCTCCAAAAGAATGTGGTGATCGATGGTATCAAAGGCAGCACTAAGGCCTAGTAGCACGAGGAGAGATGCAGAGCCTCGGTCTGACGCCATTAAAAGGTAATTTACCACCTTCACAAGTGCAGTCTCAGTGCTATGATGGGGTCTAAAACCAGACTGAAGCATTTCGTATACATTGTTTGTCTTCAGGAAGGCAGTGAGTTGCTGCGCAACAGCTTTTTCAAAATTTTTTGAGAGGAATGGAAGATTCGATATAGGCCGATAGTTTTTTATATTTTCTGGGTCAAGGTTTGGCTTTTTCAAGAGAGGCTTTATTACTGCCACTTTTAGTGAGTTTGGTACACATCCGGTGGATAGAGAGCCGTTTATTATGTTCAACATAGGAGGGCCAAGCACATGAAGCAGCTCTTTCAGTAGTTTAGTTGGAATAGGATCCAGTATGCAGCTTGAAGGTTTAGAGGCCATGATTATTTTCATCATTGTGTCAAGAGATATAGTACTAAAACACTTAAGTGTCTCTCTTGATCCTAGGTCCTGGCAAAGTTGTGCAGACTCAGGACAGCTAAACTTTGGAGGAATACGCAGATTTAAAGAGGAGTCCGTAATTTGCTTTCTAATGATCATGATCTTTTCCTCAAAGAAGTTCATGAATTTATTACTGCTGAAGTGAAAGCCATCCTCACTTGGGGAATGCTGCTTTTTAGTTAGCTTTGCAACAGTATCAAAAATAAATTTTGGATTGTTCTTATTTTCCTCAATTAAGTTGGAAAAGTAGGATGATCGAGCAGCAGTGAGGGCTCTTCGATACTGCACGGTACTGTCTTTCCAAGCTAGTCGGAAGACTTCCAGTTTGGTGTGGCGCCATTTCCTTTCCAATTTTCTGGAAGCTTGCTTCAGAGCTCGGGTATTTTCTGTATACCAGGGAGCTAGTTTCTTATGACAAATGTTTTTAGTTTTTAGGGGTGCAACTGCATCTAGGGTATTGCGCAAGGTTAAATTGAGTTCCTCAGTTAGGTGGTTAACTGATTTTTGTCCTCTGACGTCCTTGGGTAGGCAGAAGGAGTCTGGAAGGGCATCAAGAAATCTTTGTGTTGTCTGAGAATTTATAGCACGACTTTTGATGCTCCTTGGTTGGGGTCTGAGCAGATTATTTGTTGCGATTGCAAACGTAATAAAATGGTGGTCCGATAGTCCAGGATTATGAGGAAAAACATTAAGATCCACAACATTTATTCCATGGGACAAAACTAGGTCCAGAGTATGACTGTGGCAGTGAGTAGGTCCAGAGACATGTTGGACAAAACCCACTGAGTCGATGATGGCTCCAAAAGCCTTTTGGAGTGGGTCTGTGGACTTTTCCATATGAATATTAAAATCACCAAAAATTTGAATATTATCTGCTATGACTACAAGGTCCGATAGGAATTCAGGGAACTCAGTGAGGAACGATGTATATGGCCCAGGAGGCCTGTAAACAGTAGCTATAAAAAGTGATTGAGTAGGCTGCATAGATTTCATGACTAGAAGCTCAAAAGACGAAAACGTCATTTTTTTTTTTTGTAAATTGAAATTTGCTATCGTAAATGTTAGCAACACCTCCGCCTTTGCGGGATGCACGGGGGATATGGTCACTAGTGTAACCAGGAGGTGAGGCCTCATTTAACACAGTAAATTCATCAGGCTTAAGCCATGTTTCAGTCAGGCCAATCACATCAAGATTATGATCAGTGATTAGTTCATTGACTATAACTGCCTTTGAAGTGAGGGATCTAACATTAAGTAGCCCTATTTTGAGATGTGAGGTATCACGATCTCTTTCAGTAATGGCAGGAATGGAGGAGGTCTTTATCCTAGTGAGATTGCTAAGGCGAACACTGCCATGTTTAGTTTTGCCCAACCTAGGTCGAGGCACAGACACAGTCTCAATGGGGATAGCTGAGCTGACTACACTGACTATGCTAGTGGCAGACTCCACTAAGCTGGCAGGTTGGCTAACAGCCTGCTGCCTGGCCTGCACCCTATTTCATTGTGGAGCTAGAGGAGTTAGAGCCCTGTCTATGTTGGTAGATAAGATGAGAGCACCCCTCCAGCTAGGATGGAGTCCGTCACTCCTCAGCAGGCCAGGCTTGGTCCTGTTTGTGGGTGAGTCCCAGAAAGAGGGCCAATTATCTACAAATTCTATCGTTTGGGAGGGGCAGAAAACAGTTTTCAACCAGCGATTGAGTTGTGAGACTCTGCTGTAGAGCTCATCACTCCCCCTAACTGGGAGGGGGCCAGAGACAATTACTCGATGCCGACACATCTTTCTAGCTGATTTACACGCTGAAGCTATGTTGCGCTTGGTGACCTCTGACTGTTTCATTCTAACATCGTTGGTGCCGACTTGGATAACAATATCTCTATACTCTCTACACTCGCCAGTTTTAGCTTTAGCCAGCACCATCTTCAGATTAGCCTTAACGTCGGTAGCCCTGCCCCCTGGTAAACAGTGTATGATCGCTGGGTGATTCGTTTTAAGTCTAATACTGCGGGTAATGGAGTCGCCAATGACTAGGGTTTTCAATTTGTCAGAGCTAATGGTGGGAAGCTTCGGCGTCTCTGACCCCGTAACGGGAGGAGTAGAGACAAGAGAAGACTCGGCCTCAGACTCCGACTCGCTACTTAATGGGGAAAACCGGTTGAAAATTTCTGTCGGCTGAATGAGCGACACCAGTTGAGCATTCCTACAGCATTTCCCTCCAGAAGCCATGAGAAAGTTGTCCGGCTGCGGGGACTGTGCGGGGGGGATTTATACTACTATCTGTACTTACTGGTGGCACAGACGCTGTTTCATCCTTTCCTACACTGAAATTACCCTTGCCTAACGATTGCGTCTGAAGCTGGGCTTGCAGCACAGCTATCCTCGCCGTAAGGCGATATATAGCCTCACTATTGATATTTTAGTGCTGCTCTTTAAATATTTGTCATTTTTATTTCTTATTCTTATTTAATTTGTTTTGTATTTTATTTTGTTGGTATATTTAAACTTCATTGTTGGTTATGGCTTGTAACTAAGCATTTCACTGTAAGGTCTACCTACACCTGTTGTATTTGGCGCATGTGACAAGTAAAATTTGATTTGACTTGATATTTGTATCATGTAATGTTTTTGGATGACTGTTGACTGTTGATGACTATGTGACTGTTGGATCTATGTGACTGTCTAACGGAGGTGGGCTCTCTACTGCAGGTGCCTCAGGATGAGTGGAGTGGATACCCGGAGGACGGAGACAAGGACGAGGAGATCCCATGTCGGCGGATGCGCAGCAGCAGCTACGTCAAAGCCATGGGAGAGGTAGACAATGACTCTGGTGGCGAATCTGATGGCAGCCCCAAGTCCTCACCCCAGAAGGCCATCCGACCCGATGCCCTCGTCCTCAAATCAGTTATGCAGAGGCCCCACATAGACCCCCAAAGGTAGGCCCATCTTAATGTCTCAACTAGAGCTACTTGTGGTATTCAATAATGCGTTGTCACTAGATCGTTGTTGCAGTGTCTGTTTTAGCACACCCTCAGCCTCATAAGTCACTCCTGCTTGAGTCAATCCTCACCCATGAGGTATGAGGCTGAGGATGTTCTAAAATGGACACCGTACATGTCAGCCTGGTCTCATAGACGAGACATAATATACATTCTTAGAAAAAAAGGTGCTATCTATAACCTAAAAGGGTTCTTCAGCTGTCTCCATTGGAGAAATATTTGAAGAGCCCTTTTTGTTTTCAGGTAAATCCCTTTTGCGTACCATGTAGAGCCGTTTCTACAGAAGGTTATACCTGGAACCAAAAAGGGTTCTCCTATGGGGACAGCCGAAGAACCCCTTTGGAACCCTTTTTTCTAAGAGTGTAGTAAACGTAAATCCAGGACACTCAAATTAGTATGATATACTACGTTTCGTATGGTTACATAAGACAGAAGGTTAGTTAAGGCAAAAATGAAAGTAGGGTGGATGGGTAGGCATATAACACAAATGTCTAGCAACCCGAAGGTTGCTACTTAGCACGTTAGCCAACTCTTCCCCTAACCATAACCCATTGACTTAACCCTTTAACCTAACTCCTAACCCTTTAACCTAGCCTAACTAACATTAGCCACCTAGCTAACCTTAGCATTAGCCACATAGCCACTAGCTGGCGTAAGCCACAACAAATTTGTAACATAACATATGAATTGTAATTCATAACATATCATATGAAATGGATGACGGACATCCACAAATGAATACATACCATACAAAACGTAATATATCATAATAGTTGGAGTGTCCTGGATTTACATTTATTATTGTTGCGTGTGTAATGCGTAGGCTAAGAATCGGGAAGCAAGTACAGGGAGTGAATTTAATAAATAACGGAACAAAACAAGAAACACAAGTAGCATACAGACGCGGGAAGGGAACCTATAGTCGGCTGAGGCTCGGGAAGGGAACCTGTAGCCGGCTGAGGCTCGAGAGCCTGACGAGCCAACCGAGGCATGGGAGCCTGACGAGCCAACCGAGGCTTGGGAACCTGTTGAGCCAGCTGAGTCATGGAAGCCTGACGAGCCAGCTGAGGCACCCCCGGTTGCTCGGCAGCCGCACTTGGATCCGACAGTAAAACAAATCCCTGTTGCTTCCCCTTGGGGAGGCGTTATTCTGTAACGTGTAGGCTAAGAATTGAGAAGCAAGTACAGGGAGTGAATTTAATAAATAACGGAACATAGAACAAAAAATGAACCACGAGTAGTGTACAGACATGAAACACAGAAACAGAGTCAATAACGCCTGGGGAAAGAACCAAAGGGAGTGACAGATATAGGGGAAGAAATCAGGAAGGTGATGGAGTCCAGGTAAGTCTCATGAGGCGCAGGTGTACTTAACGATGGTGGCAGGTGTGCGTAATAATGAATAAACTGTTGATGTTGAGCGCCGGAGAGGGGGAGCGGGAGTAGACTGCTAATAACCTATCCACAGCTGCCCGACTATATATGTAATAAAGTTCAAATCTAAGGCCCGCTACAGTCAGAGACAGCAGACAGATTTTTGGACAGGGGGTGCAGGATTTAATTCTTTACCCTTTACCTTTTTATACTTTTCGACATTTAGGTAGGCTATTTGTTAGGCAATTTGTCTATAATTAGATACATGCAGCTTCTGTTGCTCTAGAAGACTAATTAAAGCTTTTCTCACCAGAATAATGTCATAAATAGATAGAATGAATTATTCAATCTAGTTGACATTGTTAAAGTTTTCCCTGTCATCTCTCCTTCTTTCGAGATGCAAAGATGTTTAGGGACCAGGGAGAAAATGCAATAACAAAACAAAGACTAGAACATTTTCAGTGCAAAATTTCCAAATGACATCAGTTTGACCGGTTGTCAAGAAATTACCCAACATGTTTCTGATCAGATTTCACTTTGGCTTGGATGCATATTTTATGTGGATGAAATACTATCGGTTTTCATGATGTTGTTAAAGATAGCACCTCTACAGATGGTGTCTAACTGTGCATTCGCGTTCTCTCAAGATGGTGAAAGAAAAAAATCATGTTTCTCCACCAAAAATTGGGCCGACATTTGGTGTATAATTTACTGCAAGAAAGGGTTCATTCTACAGGAGTTAAAATGGCTATGTGGCTATGTGAGAGGTTACAGACCTACAGTCAGTTTCCTGATTTCACTTTCCATTCAACCCATCTGAACAGTAGGCTACAGTTCCCTTGACATGCCATAGGCCTATTTGAAATCCCCGTCTTGTGACTGTCGAATTTGTCCAGCGCCTCACAATCATCACACATAACATAGCATAACGTAGCCGGCACTGCTATCATCCTCTTTTACCACTTCACCAAATCTTCCCAAACGTTACTTTTCTGGCCCTCCCTTCTCTCTATTTTCAACTCTCCATTTTGTAGCCTTTCTCTTATTGAATTAAATTCGAACATATTCCTTTTTGCCTCCATGGATCGACATTAACTTTCTAATGGTGTGTAGGCTATTTGGCGCGCATACAGTTAGGCCCTAAGCTTAGGCTTACACACTAATGCAGAATAGCCTAAAAATAATGTAGCCTATAGATATAAATTGCACAAGAATAATACATTTATGGATTTTTTTACGGTATTGTTTTCTCTTTATTCAACCCGCCCGCCGCCCGCCCGCCCGCCACCCGCCCTTCATCCACACAATATTTCATGATCATAAACCGGTGGATATAACCGCAGGGACTGGGAGTTATGAGTCAAACTGTGCATCTGTAACGTCTACTTCTGAGTCCAGGTTGTACGTGTCATTCCCAGGATAAGTTTCAAAGAAACGAATGTAGTGTGTGATATTAATATGCTGCTATACTGTACAGACAAGGCAGCATTTTTTATGAATATGCCTCATGACATTAAATTCGTAATTACACAGCATTACTTACACGCTTTTGGTAAACATTTGGCTGCATTACTGAAATTGAAATAACTGTGCTGAAAAGCTTGATTTTGACATTAGATAGGATGGCAGGGTTTAAAATTATATTTTTGCCCAGATAGCCAATGTGGCTCATGGATTACCGTAAATAATGTAGAAGCTCTGACCTTCATCTTGACTGGATTTTGACCCTCTTTGAAAACCCTAAACACAGCACCCGCCTTTTTGACACGCCATTTCGAAACCTTAACCATAGCTCCTGGCTTTTTGCAAACTGTTTTTCATCTAGTCGGTTCAGAGATTCAACCAGCAACCTTTCGGTTACTGGCCCAATGCTCATAATTGCTAGGCTACCTGCCGTTATGGCTAGGTTACCTGTTATGTCTGTTTTATGTCTTTGTGACCTCTCTATGTAGTGGGATTTTCTGGGGAACATGCATGATTTAGCCATGTCACTCAATGTTGCTGGGCAACAGAGGAAGAATAGCGCCTATGTTACGATTGGCTGTGACATGTTCCTATCGTACCCCAATGCCTCTTCAGCCTGTATTAATGCATGACTAAGAGCTCTGCTACATTTGTTTGGTCAATTGGTTTGTAGCCACTTCACTGCTTTGTGCCCCTGTCCTTGTGTTTGGATTGTTCTCTGTTTACTATTGGAGCCCAGTTCTCCTCATGAGCTCAGATATTAAAGTCGTACTTTAGCTAGTGAGTGTCAGACAGATGCAGGCATTATATCTGACCTTTATCAACTGATATTTCAATATTTGCTTACCGAGGCAATGTACCTCATGTTATCACAGCACTGTTGACAAGGCAGTGGTAAGTCTGTCACTTCTCTCAAATGTCACAGTCAAATGACTAGGTACAGTATTAAGCATGAACAGGATATTCATTGGCTGACAATCAAATCTCATGTATTTCTTTGAATGTCTTCATATAGGTGAAATTGTCTTTCATTCTAACTTGAGCTGTCTCACTCCACAAATACAGAGCCTGTTTGCTCTCATTCCCCCTCTTGATAGGCAACACTCCATAGATTCAAAGATAAATGAGCTTTAGGTAAACTATAAAAAGCAGGACAGTGGTACAGAGTGATTTTGTAGTACAAAAAATGAAATGAATGGACAGAGAAAGAAAAGGACACCATCAAAATATTGTACACCTAGATGTGTAGCATGGCATGGGATCTTGGAAGCAGTAATGATGGTTACAATAACGATTATTATACCAACCAATCAGAAGATGCATAATATTCTGAATGACAAAGTCCAAATGATTCTCTCGGTATGAATGAAAGGGCTTGGAGACAAACTAAAAAAACCTCTACTGATTGTACCATACATTATGCACCTCTTGGTATTAGTGCAACATTTTCTATACCTTATTGTACTGTTGACTGCATCAGAGCAGAATATCTTCCAATCCTGATTCTGACCCAGATGATCCATCGCCCACTGAGATGTATCTTATAGTTATTCTAGACTAGCTTTGCAAAACTTTCTTCCAGAACAGAACGGATGCTTGTGTTCTGGAGGTCTGCACGCACGCACACACACACACACACACACACATACACACACACAGGGAGATACCTGGGGAGGTGCACTGCATGTATCAGTCCTGTATGCTACTCAGGGCTCAGACTCCCTATCCTTTTGTTACCCACAGCTTAATCATCATCTCACTGGGATTCTACTCATGAAATGCTTTGAAAGGCTGGTCATGGCTCTCATCAACACCGTCATCCTAGAAACCCTGGACCCACTCCAATTCGCATACCGCCCCAACAAATCCACATATGACGCAATCTCTATTGCACTCCACACTGCCCTCTCCCACCTGAATAAGAGGAATACCTATGTGAGAATGTTGTTCATTGACTATAGCTCAGCCTTCAATGCCATAGTGCCCTCCAAACTCATCACTAAGCTAAGGACCCTGGGACTGAACACATCCATCTGCAACTGGATCCTAGACTCCTTGACGGGCCGCCCCAGGTGGTGAGGGTAGGCAACAAGACATTTGCCACGCTGATCGCTCAACACGGGGGCCCCTCAGGGGTGCGTGCTTAGTCCCTTCCTGTACTCTCTGTTCACCCACGACTGCTTGGTTGCGCACAACTCCAACACCAGCGTGTTCCAAGCACGACTCCAACACCATCATTAACTTGCTGATGACACAACAGTGGTAGGCCTGATCACTGACAACAATGATACAGCTTATAGGGAGGTCAGAGACCTGGCAGAGTGGTGCAAGGACAACAACCTCTCCCTAAACGTGAGCAAGAAAGGAAATGATCGTGGACTACAGGAAAAGGAGGATTGAACATGCCCCAATTTACATCGACGGGGCTGTAGTGGAGCAGGTCGAGAGTTTCAAGTTCCTTGGTGTCCACATCACCAACAAATTATCATGGTCCAAACACACCAAGAAAGTTGTGAAGAGGGCACAACAACAACTTTTCTCCCTCAGGAGACTGAAAAGATTTGGCATGGGTCCCCAGATCCTCAAAAAGTTCTACAGCTGCACCATTGAGAGCATCCTGACCGGTTGCATCACTGCCTGGCATGGCTACTGCTCGGCATCCGACAGTAAGGCGCTACAGAGGGTAGCGCGTACGGCCCAATACATCACTGGGGCCAAGCTTCCTGCCATCCAGGACCTACAGTTGAAGTCGGAAGTTTACATGCACTTAGGTTGGAGTCATTAAAACTCGTTTTTCAACCACTCCACAAATTTCTTGTGAACAAACGATAGTTTTGGCAAGTCGCTTAGGACATCTACTTTGTGCATGACACACAAAAAAATTCCAACCATTGTTTACAGACAGATTATTTCACTTACAATTCACTATCACAATTCCAGTGGGTCAGAAGTTTACATACACTAAATTGACTGTGCCTTTAAACAGCTTGGAAAATTCCAGAAAATGATGTCATGGCTTTAGAAGTTTCTGATAGGCTAATTGACATCATTTGAGTCAATTGAAGGTGTACCTGTGGATGTATTTCAAGGCCTACCTTTAAACTCAGTGCCTCTTTGCTTGACATCATGGAAAATCAAAAGAAATCAGCCAAGACCTCAGAAAAAAAATTGTAGACCTCCACAAGTCTGGTTCATCCTTGGGAGCAATTTCCAAATGCCTGAAGGTACCACGTTCATCTGTAGAAACAATAGTATGTCCTATATCGACATAACCTGAAAGGCCACTCAGCAAGGAAGAAGCCACTGCTCCAAAACCGCCATAAAAAAAGCCAGACTACAGTTTGCAACTGCACATGGGGACAAAGATTGTACTTTTTGGAGAAATGTCCTCTGGTCTGATGAAACAAAAAGTGAACTGTTTGGCCATAATGACCATCATTATGTTTGGAGGAAAAAGGGGGATGCTTGCAAGCTGAAGAACACCATCCTAACCGTGAAGCACTGGGGTGGCAGCATCATGTTGTGGGGGTGCTTTTCTGCAGGAGGAACTGGTGCGCTTCACAAAATAGATGGCATCATTAAAAAGGAAAATTATGTGGATATATTGAAGCAACATCTCAAGACATCAATCAGGAAGTTAAAGCTTGGTCACAAATGGGTCTTCCAAATGGACAATGACCCCAAGCATACTTCCAAAGTTGTGGCAAAATGGCTTGAGGAGAACAAAGTCAAGGTATTGGAGTGGCCATCACAAAGCCCTGACCTCAATCTTATAGAAAATTTGTGGGCAGAACTGAAAAAGTGTGTGCGAGCAAGGAAGTCTACAAACCTGACAGTTACACCAGCTCTGTCAGGAGGAATGGGCCAAAATTCACCCAACTTATTGTGGGAAGGTTGTGGAAGGCTACCCGAAATGTTTGACCCAAGTTAAACAATTTCAAAGGCAATGCTACCAAATACTAATTGAGTGTATGTAAACTTCTGACCCACTGGAAATGTGATGAAAGAAATAAAATCTGAAATAAATCATTCTCTCTGCTATTATTCTGATATTTCACATTCTTAAAATAAAGTGGTGATCCTAACTGACCTAAGACAGGAAATTTTTACTAGGATTAAATGTCAGGAATTGTGAAAAGCTGAGTTTAAATGTATTTGGCTAAGGTGTATGTAAACTTCCAACTTCAACTGTATATACTAGGCAGTGTCAGAGAAAGCCCTAAAAATTGTCAAGGCTCTAGTCACCCAAGTCATAGACTGTTCTCTCTGCTTCCACACGGCAAGCGGTACCAGGCGACACGTCTCGGTCCAAAAGTCTCCTTAACAGCTTCTACCCCCAAGCCATAAGAATGCTGAACAATTAATCAAATGGCCACCCAGACTATAGTACATAGTCGGTGACTGAGGTGGTATACTCCTCAATGCCATTGGATGAATCCCGGAACATATTCCAGTCTGTGCTAGCAATACAGTCCTGTAGCGTAGCATCCGCATCATCTGACCACTTCTATATTGAGCAAGTCACTGGTACTTCCTGCTTTAGTTTTTGCTTGTAAGCAGGAATCAGGAGGATATAATTATGGTCAGATTTGCCAAATGGAGGGTGAGGGAGAGCTTTGTACGTGTCTCTGTGTGTGGAGTAAAGGTGGTCTAGAGTTTGTTTTCCTCTGGTTGCACATGTGACATGCTGGAAGAAATGAGGCGAAACGGATTTAAGTTTGCCTGCATTAAGGTCCCCGGCCACTAGGAGCGCTGCTTCTGGATGAGCATCATGTTTAATTTTATTTCTTTATTTCTTTTACTTTTTCTCCCCAATTTTGTTGGTTAGGAGTCCGTAAAACTGCAGCCATCCCCTCCAGCACCATTATAGTGTACAAGCCATAAGACTGCTAAATTCAGTAGTTAACCAAATAGCTACCCGGACTATCAGCATTGACCCCCCCCCCCTTTGCACAAACTCTCTTATGACTCATCAAATACTATAAGCTACTGCTTATTATCTATCCTGTTGCTTAGTTACCTTACCTATATGTACTGTACATATCTACCTCAATTACCTCGTACCCCTGCACATCAGTACTGATACCCATGTAGCTCAGTTGGTAGAGCATGTCTCTTGCAACACCAGGGTTGTGGGTTTGATTCTCATGGGGGACCAGTATAAAATATATGCACTCACTACTGTAAGTCACACTGGATAAGAGTGTCTGCTAAATTACATTTTTTTTGTATATACTGTATATATAGCCAAGTTATCATTACTCATTGTGTGTTTATTCCTTGTGTTATCTTTCTATTATTTAAAAAAATATTCTCTCTGCATTGTTGGGAAGGGCCCGTAAATTAGCATTTCACTGTTATTCTACACCTGTTGTTTACGCATGTTACAAATAACATTTGAATTGCTGATATTGTTGTACTATTGGGAGCTATAGGTGAGTTGACAAACTGTAATTGTGGGGCTAGCGATTCAACAGTGTTTTGGGGTTTGCGAGTAATGCTCTTGTCATCGTAGTTCGGAGTTGATCGTAATAAGGCTACGGTTGTAAGAGGATGAGTCACTTTTGCTGCCGGTCACACAACAACACAACACAAACCTGGATACAGCAGTAGGCCTACTACATGTTAGCCACGTTACCTATTTAACTGTATATGAACTAGTTTGGGGCTCAGGTCAAAAAAAATTGCCAGGGATGTCTTATCTCAGTTAACCCAGAACTAAAATCGTGCATAATTTAGTCAGATGCCCGATTATGTTTACATAGTCATTCCACAAGAGATAAAGGGATGTCTGACTGACAAAACCTCTCATATTTGTCTCTCTATCTCTCCATTCAGCCAGAGCTACCACTTGCAAACCACCCGAGACATGATGCGGCCCCATCCCAGTGTCACCCTGGACCCAGCCTTCAATTACCCCCAACACCATGTACCCCTGGGGCCTCAGTTCCGCTCCCGGAACCAGAGCTACATGCGGGCGGTCAGCACCCTCAGTCAGGCCAGCTGCGTCAGCCAGGTGAGTCCCACACAGGATCCTTACAAGGGGAACACCAGGAGACCCGGGGGAGGAGGAGGAAGGAGAGATACAGTAGATGCCACCAGGAGCCCAGGAGGAGGAGGAGGAGGAGGAGAAGGAGGAGGAAGGAGAGAAACAGTAGATGTCACCAGGAGCCCTGGAGGAGGAGGATGAGGAAGGAGAGATACAGTAGACGCTACCTGGAGGTGGAGTAGGAGTTGGAGGTGGAGTAGGAGGTGGAGGAGGAGGAGGAGGAGGAAGGAGAGATACAGTAGATGCCACCAGGAGTCAAGGAGGAGGAGGAGAAGGAGGAGATACAGTAGACGGCCACCATGTGGGCAGTGTGGGTGGGACCATCTGTTGTTTGCTAAAGGGGTGGCAATAATCACAATAATCATATAGTTACTTATAGAAACACATTAGTCACCACTAGATCCCCCTCTCTTTGAGATGGTAGATGCTTGTTCAGGCATTATTGTTTGAGAGAGAGGGCTTTTTCATTGTTTAAGTTGTCATTGGTAATACTGTTGACATATTTCACGGTTTTCAGAACGGTCCATGTGAAACCAATAGATTTGTGTTATTGGTGACACAGCACCATACTTATCTGTTATTTTCTATATTTATCTCATTACAAGTTCAAGTTACCCGTTACGGAAGTTCCTACACAGTACTAGGATGTTGTTTTAAACTGCTCAGTCAGTCTAGACAATGTTTGATGTTTGTCAGTAAAAAGCTTTGTTTTTATCCATATTTTCTGCATATTAGGTACACGATACATTGTGTGTTACAATTATTTAATATACCCAGTGATTTTTATTATGTTATTAAGTAGCAGGCTTTTATGCACTGCGTAATATAAACAAGATTCATTTTGATACACGTTTGGCACAGTATCTCATTCTCAACCAACTTTGTGTTGCTATTTAAAAAATCCCCTCACACAGATGACGTTGTTAGTATAGCTTCCTGCCTGCCGTTACGTTGGATGCATTGCGATGGGTATATACTGTATATATTCACAACATTGAAATTCCGCATGTTGTTTGTACTGTGTTGCACTGTAATTTCTACTTTTGAATAGGTTCTTGTAAGGACATCTGCTTTCCCATTTCCCCAGTAGTAACGTATGTATAAGGCTCCCGAGTGGCACTGCATCTCACTACAGACCTTGGTTCGATCTCGGGCTGCATCACAACCGGCCGTGATCGGGAGTCCCATAGGGCGGCGCACAATTGGCCCAGAGTTGTCCGGGTTAGGGGAGGGTTTGGCCAGGGTAGGCCGTCATTGTAAAATAACAATGTGTTCTTCACTGACTTGCCTAGTTAAATAAAGGTTCAACAAAATATAAAATATCACAGGAGGCTGCTGAGGGGAGAACGGCTCATAATAATGGCTGAAACGGAGCAAATGGAATGGCATCAAACACCTGTAAACTATGTGTTTGATGTATTTGATTACATTCCACTTATTATGCTCCAGTCATTACCACGAGCCGTTGTCCCCACTTAAGGTGCCACCAACCTCCTGTGGTATGTATGTCTATGATGATGACTTACAATGGGATAGTACATACTGTAAACGGTATACCAAATGATGCATTGTTTTTGCTCTTTTCATTTGGTTGTTTTATCTGCTTGGTTTTTTAAGAAAACAAAGATTTTGATGCAAAGTTTTTTTTTAAAGTTCGGATTTGCCAGTGCCTTTTTTTCCTGCTAACACTCCTTCATATTTACTGTACTAAGGGGAAGAGTCAAAGTGACAAACAGAAAGGAAGAGGAAAAATTAAGGACTGCTATTCCTGTTTTTGTCTCTCAGGTGAGTGAGACTGAGGTCAATGGCCAGTTTGAGTCAGTTTGCGAGTCCGTTTTTAGCGAAGTAGAATCCCAGGCCATGGAGGCTTTGGACCTGCCTGGCTCGTTCCGCACTCGAAGCCACAGTTACCTGCGTGCAATTCAGGCTGGGTATTCCCAAGACGACGACTGCTTGCCTTCAATGACATCCTCCACTGTCACTTCAACTCTCAGATCCACAACAGGTAACAGTATGCATCACAAAATCCCCCCCAAACGAGAGAAGGCCTAGAAAACATACTCCTCATACATTCTATAACATGCGTACATCCTTAACATACCTACATATGTACAGTGGGGTACCCTTGAGCTTTGAGAGATGCTTGGTTGAATGATTCCGGTCATTTCTTTTTGGCTACTTGTCATTGTTGTGTGTCTTATTTGTCTTGCCTCTGCATATCCTGAGTGTCCCGAGGAAATTTGCTTGCAAGTGCGCTACGTTGCACGAACGATGCATCATGACCCGGGCTTCCTGATTTGTCACGTGTGGCGGTGGCAAAACTGAACCCGTAGTAGAGGGTGGGAGGAGCCTCATTCAAATTAGCACAATGAGAGGTCATACCCACAATGCACCACACCACATCAACACACTACTGTCACACTCACAGCACTTGGCATGTGCAAGAGGAACATGCCCTGTTCTAAGCATGTGAATCTCAGTGGTATATGTGTCATGTGTAGAGTGTGAGTTGTGTAGGGAAGGGTTAAGTGTTAAACAAACCAGTGGTTGGAGGGAGGGGCTATAGACCTCTACAGAGTGTTAGGAGGGTTGATAGCCTGCTCCAGAGAGGTCTTCAGCCTCCCCTTCCATGCTTTGTTTGATAAGTTCATTACACTAGCACAAGGGTATTCAAATCTTATCCTTTGAGGTCCGGAGCCAGCTGGTTTTCTGTTCTACCTGATAATAAATGGAACCCATGTGGTGTCCCAGGTCCCTGATTAGAGGGAAAGAGTTAAACTAAGCAGTGAAACTGTCTTCAAGGTCCAGATTGGATGTTGAGGGCACTAGCGTCTCTAACTGATCTTGACTTATAAACCTACAGAAAACAAGACAGCATCTTGTAAGCGACATACGGTAAGTCAACAGACTCAGATATGGTACTGGTTGCACAAAGGAACTTACTAGTAAAGGCAATTCAGAGCGCGTTAAATAAATTGTTTTTCTATATTGCTGTATTGTGTTGCATAAAACCACATTTGAAGATATGATTTGAATAATATTTACTGGCAACTGATTTATCACTTCTGATGTTAGACCAATCAGAAGGCAGTTCTTGCGATCACGTGAGACTGATCAGTTGACTTGAGGTTTGACAAGGTTTGAAGGGCGCTCTCACTAAAATGTTCAACAGTTATTTTACCCGTTAGGCCCACCGTATTAGAATCTTTCTCTTTCAGCTAAATCTCACATTTAGATGACCTCTTAGAAGAATGTCAAATCATCTCTTCCAAGTGAACTTGTTGCAATAATTGTTGTTTTGATATTAAATATTCAGGGATTTCAAGGTTTTCTGCAACATTTTACACACTATCTTTGTCACAACATTAACATATCTGGTTCGTTGTGTAAACAGAACCACTGCTCCCTCCATAATCTAATTGCCCTAGTGCATTTGGTGTATGCCTGAAAGAGTAAAGCTATGAACCCTATTGAAATACTATAATTTCATATTACGTTTTTTATTTGACAATATTATGACCTGGATTTTAATTTCTCACTACATCTCGTGAAAGCAGTTGTACTAGCCCTCTGTATTTGTTTGAGTTTTTGGGGTTTCTTTGTTTTCTTGTACAATCTGGAGTTTAATTTTGTTTATCTTGTCATGTTCAATTGGGTTGCACAGTCAGAATCCCTCAGCCTACGATGTGACCTGCGGATCAAGGAGTGTCCTCTAATCCCACCGTCTTACCTGCTGAATTCCTTACACCCAATAAGCTCTGTCCCAATTCTGTCCGCTTCCCAATTGGCTCACTAAATTGGCTCTGAAATGCTTGTCAGTTATTCAAGCGTTTTCTGCATATATTTGTATTTTTTATGAGTAGTTCTCAAGGACTTTTTTTTCTCTTCCATATATAGTCATATCCAATTGGGCTATGGAACAGGATGTGCTAGTGAGCCTCAGGGAAATAATTGGCTATGACTTGTTGGCTCCATCTCAAGCCATATTGCAAATATTTCTTTACCTGGTATCAACCATTTGGTGTAATTTTTAAAGGAATAGCAGCTTTGAAGTTAAATTAAAATAATCCATAGTATTTGACTGGCCTTGCCACTCACTTACATTTAAAAAAAAGATATCTGAATTCTAAATCGCTTCCCAATCTGATGCTAGCATGTCAAAGCTAGCGGGGCCCTTGAGTGGGGAAGGGATCCTATGATGCCCCATTGGGCAGAAGAGCAGCACCCCCTCTCTATTTGACCAGCCATGCAACTCTTGAAGGATAACCGGGGGGACAGAACAGCTGGAGACTTCAGTGATGCCTGTCACAGGTATTTTGATGTCAACACACATACATACGTGTATGTGTGTTTTTTGCACTGCCTTCTCAGCAATATATAAAAACGATAACTTTGATATGATACCAGAATTGACAAATCCCATTTAGATACTATGAGAAACAAACAGGGGTCTGAACAACTCACAAAACTCTGAGGCCTTGAATTCCTTGTTCGTATGCATTAATATTCCAGAATCATCTTTGTGATGATGGTGCCTCGCTGGCTTTTGCGAGTTGTTTTGAAGTGTGTCTATTTTTAAGCTAAAGGGCATCATTGGTGTAAATGTATGATAAAGCTGTACTTCCCAGTCTAATACATCCTCTGCTCATAGCACAGCCAAACAATATCCCTGAATGTTATCATATTGCCACTGCCAACAGTCAAATGTGAGAGCAGTTACAGTGTATTACAGTAGCTTGGTGTTTTTTATTTTATTTTATGAAGTCGACCTCTGTAAAGGCCACATGTGGCTGGGTTTGACCCTTGGCGTAGAGGTTATCAGCCGTCTTTGACTGTGGGATTGCAGCCCATTCCCTGGTGCAGCACTATTGGGGGGGTGGGGGGATTTACCCGCCACTGGGGAAACTCCACATGTCCTATCAACCTCATGGTGAGAGACCTGGCATGTTCAATAGGGTTCATAACTGCTTCTCGGCCCAGTGACTTGAGTTGTGATTCTTTTCATCTTTTCTGTTGCACAACAAAAAAAAAACTAAAAAAACTAAAAGAAACAATAGGAAAACACTTAGGAACGTTCTTTAACGAAACATGCTTTAATGATTTCATTCGGAGAATGGTCTTTTAATTTGAAACTGATTGGTAATGATGGTTTATATTAGGAACCAACAGGGTTCCACTTCCCAGGGTGCAGTGCGGTGAAAAGAGGGAAAGACTGTGGAAGGTAGATGTTCATTGAAATGAGTGAGAAGGCAGTGTAAAAACCGAAAAGCCTACAGTATGTGAGTTAAAATGCATCGCTCAAATGGCTCAGTGTACCTGGTTGAATAATTCCTTTACACATTTTAGTGTACCAGAGCTGTGTTAGAGAGCATAACAATTCTAAAGACCACTTCAGTGTCTGAAGGGCACCTCTTCATTAAGTTTTACACGGTCTCTTTTCGGGTTTGAACAATCACAAATGGATCAGATAAAGGAATCACAAATGGATCTGATAAAGGAATCTCAAATGCATCATCTGATTAAAGGGTAATGATATTCGCAGGAGATTTGCGATCAACAAATAGTCTACACCATTTCTACTCCATGCTCTCAATGCAATGATTTTCTCTGATATATCCACTGGAATGATAGGGTAGTTGTGGTATTTTACTCACATACTGAATGCATATTGTAGGTATATGTATGCCCACTCTAGGTTTGAAAATTTGGGCATTACAATTACATAACACTCCAGCTGTTCCCTCCCTTTGAATGTCCCTCTATTTGCATATTCAAATTTGTCTTCCAGAGGGATATGATGTGCTGGAAGGCACTTCTTTGCTAAACGAGGACATGATAGAAGACGACGACGGGGCCAGCTCCTCGGCCTATGAGGAGTTGGAACGTCTGGAGAGGGAGAACGCTGTAGCTCGCAGCCAGCACAGCACCAGCTCCACTGTAACCGCCATCTCTGTCCCCCCGACCTCGCCGCCTGCCTACCGGATCCCTGATGCCCCCTCCATAGCCGCCCCAGATCCCCCTGTACCTCAGGCCATCCAGGCCTTTAAAGAGTCCGCCAACATGGTGGCCTCCTTCAACATACAGTGGAAAGACGAGATCTCGGCCATGCGCTACGAACTGGCCGAGCTGCGCAGGGATGTGTGCGGCGAACTCAAAACTTTCAACAGCAACTTTTTCAACTTCACCCAGTGCTACAACATGTGGACGATGTGCCGCGAGAGCGCCAGTGACAGCTCAACACAGACCGGGGACCGGGTGTCAGTGGGCATCCAGGCTGGCACCAGCGGGCTCGTCAGGCAGAACACAGAGGACAAGTCTGTCATGTGCCAGCCGGAACCAGCCCCCTTTAACCTCATAAACCTGATGGACCCTCCCCGCATCGAGATCACTGGGGATTCAACGCCAGAGGAGGAAGCCAGCAGCCCCGCTAGCTCTCGGCTATCGGAAGATTTTTCAACATGGGACAACAGGGAGCAGAAAGTACGCAAGCGCTCTTCGGGTGGCAGCCGCAGGAGTGCCAGTCTGGAACTGTGGAACAGGAAGTACACCAGTGGGCCCATGTCATACCTGTCAATGTCATTCTAATCATTCCCATGATACAACCCAGAAGAAATACAACATGAAGGGGTTTCCCCTTAACAACCCCCAGAGAACCAGAACAGGAGCCAACGCGAAAAACCGCACACTATGTACACAGCGAGACAGGCAGGGCACTAATATTGCTGAATGTCCCTTTACTATGGAGACATCTAGTTGTTGGCTTGTCATTCTCAGAGCAAGTAATGACCACATTGAACTAATCAATAATAAGGGTCCTGTAATGCCATTATCAAGGGACGCCATTAATACCTTGGAATGTGAAAGACAATGATTTGAATGTTACTTCTACAGTCTTGATCCCTAAGCACCACTGAGTGGCTTTCAGCACCTCCCTATCTAGGCTTCTGTGTATCAGATATTTAAAAGTTTCTTGTGTGACACTAAGTCAACAATTTGACTGTTTGAGATCAGCAGATGAGGAGGATGGTGCTCAATCCACCTTAAATAGAAGTGACAGGGAATGTACTCTCTCAACTGCGCTTATGTAAGGTAGCTTATAGAATGTAGCCATTCCATGAGGTGAGGTATAAAAGCCTTGACACCACTAAGACTAATTGAATGCACAAAATGACTTTATATATGTTTGTAATTTAAATATACGAATTTAATATAACGGCCTACTAACTTTTCAGTCCCCTAATCATAGGTCCTATCCCATCCCTTTGGTTACACCAACCAGATCCTTTTAAATCTGAGAACAACAAAGAAGTAGGAGCTAGGGAACCGGACTAGGAAACATTATGAAACCGGCGACAGATAACGGAGATAACAGACTCTGCAAATCTGCATACATCTGAATTAAAGAGAAAAAATTGTGACAAAACTTCAACCCTAGACTTGTTTGGTATTAACTGAGCCATGAAATTCCAATAATGTGGTGGCTCGTTTCTTAACCTTATTCATTCCAGTTTCTTCTCATGTAGAAACCTAAGCACCCGATTATACTGAAATGATACTGTGAATAACTTTTTAAATCCCAATTTGTAATGATTAAATCAAAAGGAAAGATCCTATTTGTGAATAGGTAGATTAAATGTAAAGTAAATAAAATCTATAACCATTCCCTAACCATTCCCTGTGTCAACGAACAAATGTATATTTTTCAGTAAATTTTTGTGTAGTTAGTTCATGAAAATGGGCATTTTGAAAGCCCTAAATCTTATTTTGATTGGAGAAAAAGGGAACAGTAGAACGTACAAAAGCTGTATACACCTTTATTTTTAGTGTAAAATAGCCTAATATTTAAATTATTCTCAGTTTTTGCAACAAAATAGGAGATCTTTCTAATTTCATTCAATGATGTTACCGTGTTATATCTAACATTCATTAAGCAATTTAAAAGTGTAGTGTTTCAATTTTAAAATATTTATTGATTTTACATAACTTACAATTTTAAGGCAGCAAGGTAACTCCTACATTTTAGTTAGCCAGCTGCCTTAACTTAAAAAAGGTTTATGTTAACTCAGTATTCATTGCATTGTAATATACATAAGTCATACAACTTAACATTTAAAGTTAGATTTTTAATATTTTTAAGTTGAAACAGCTAACATGTTTAATTGTAGTTAACCCAACATTTTTCTCAAATTTAAAGTCTAAAGAAATGAACAAAAATCTTGCAATTTTATTCCAGTGTCCAACAAAGAGGAACTAAGTCTGCATTTACACAGGCAGCTCAATTTTCATATTTTGCTTAATTATTGGCAATAGATCTGTTCTGATTGGTCAAAAGATCAGAATTGGGCTGTCTGTGTAAACGCAGCCTAAGAGACCACACAAATGACCGTGACTAGCCAGGGTTTAGCATTATCTGAGTACGAATGTATCAGCTTAAGTTCATTCCAGCACAAGCTATGTTACATGTTTCAACCCTATGTGTGTATATACACGTATACTGAACAAATATATAAACGCAACATGTAACGTGTTGGTCCCATGTTTCATGAGCTGAAATAAAAGATCCCCGAAATGTTACGTTTAAAGCTTATTTTGCTCAAATTTCGTGCACAATTTTTTTTAACATCCCTTAGTGAGAGTTTCTCCTTGGCCAAGATAATCCATCCACCTGACAAGTGTGGCATATCAAGAAGATGATTAAACAGCATGATCATTACACAGGTGCACCTTGTGCTGGGGACAATAAAAGGCCACTCTACATTGTGCAGTTTTGTCACACAACACAATGCCACAGATGTCTCAAGTTTTGAGGGAGTGTGCAATTGGCATGCTGACTGCAGGAATGTCCACCAGAGCTGTTGCCAGATAATTGAATGTTAATTTCTCTACTATAAGCCGCCTCCAATGTCGTTTTAGAGAATTTGGCAGTACGTCCAACCTGCTTCACAACCGCATACCACGTGTAACCACGCCAGCCCATGACCTCCCCATCCGGCTTCATCATCTGTGGGATTGTCTGAAACCAGCCACCTGGACAGCTGATGAAACTGAGGGGTATTTCTGTCTGTAATAAAGCCCTTTTGTGGGGAAAATGAATTCTGATTTGCTGGGTCTGGCTCCCCAGTGGGTAGGCCTGGCTCCCAAGTGGGTGGGCCTATGCATTCCCTGGCCCACCCATGGCTGTGCCCCTGCCCAGTCATGTGAAATCCATAGATTAGAGCCTAATCAATGTATTTCAATTGACTGATTTACTTATATGAACTGTAACTCAGTAAAACCGCTGAAATTGTAGTATGTTGCATTTAGATTTTTGTTCAGTATACTATTTTTGTAAAGACAGAAAATGATTGCATATATTCCAAGTTTAGGTCATTCATAAGATTGTGACAATACTGTGTTCTTACATTACACCTCTAAGAGGGCTTAACACAAGCTAAGCTCGTAACTCTGGTTCTAAATCAACCCCTGCACCTTTGACCTAGTGGAGTTTCATTCATTACTCAAATGCAATCACCGTCTAGTGTGTTATATGTCTTAAACATCTCCTATTCAGTACTCGTCAATAAGACAATCAGAGGGCATAGTCCCCTATACCTCTTCCTCAATGTTTCCAGAGGTATGTGATACTATTGTACTCCTGAATGTACTAACACCGCCTTCACTAGTGATGGCCAAGCCAGGCTCTATGGAAACCTTAAAAGGTGGAGTCCTCAATTATCTTCTTTTAAGTGTTTCTAAAAAATAAAATAAAATGGATTGGTCATGAACCAGTCACGTAACACCCATAACCACTCATCTACTCCATTGTCACATCATACCAACATGGCGTATCAATGTAATGGTTGGGGCTTATGGAAACTTCGTCCACCTGAAACCGCTCCAAGTTCCACAGCGCATCTATCCATGGATGTACCCTCCAGAACAAGAATGTTACAGAGGCATCTGCAAATGACACCACTAACCTAAATCCCTCAAATACTTTATAGGGATGAGATGGTTCACCCTAAAGATATTATACTTCATCTGGAAAGGGCATCTTTTTATTTTGACCAAAATACATTACTTGAGAAACACATGTCACTTTGGAACTATGACATTTACACCAAGTGTACCAGAAAAATGATGTTGAAAAGGTGATAACAGCCACAACAATATAAGATAATAGAAATGATTTCACCACCTGGCTACTGTAACTCAATGGGCCCAAGATCTTTGACCTTGCAGTGGATTGTTTTTTGTCCTTGACTTGTTACAGTACCACACCACCTGTTGGATGTCTATAGGATTGTTGGGCTGACAGTGGTCCATCCTGTCATAGAAAACAAACGACTTCAACTGTAACTATACCAGTTTTTCTCTTTGCAATACAGGAGTAACAATATACACATTTCATACTTTTTTCCCGATTGTTGTAGACCCAGATTTCCAAAACAAAAAGGATCTTGAATGTTCTCTGAATGTGTTCCCCATAAGAAAAAAGCCATGGGTTGGCTGACATTTCCTGTTGTTTAAGAGGAAAAATAAGACTGAGAGCATCACACAAATCAATAGTTACAATTTTAATATATGAATTCTTTCATGAAAAAAGAAAAGGAAAAACGGAATGGTCTTATTAACACTAGCACTATTTTCCTCTTTTCGCTTGGAATGACAAAGAGGACAGAATGCAGTGGCTTCCTCTCTCCATCCTTCCCAGTCTAGGGAGGGAGACTGATATTAAGGTGCTGAATCTATGATGGGGGCAGGTTCATTCTTGATATATCTCAAAACTACATTCATTCATTCTATGCAAGTCCTGTCCTTTTCTGTTGTATTGTTTCAGGTTATGGTCAGTTTTTGTAGTTATTAGGTCTTTGGGTTGGTTTTCCTCATACAAGTCTTTAACACTAGAAAGTACATATCATGAACAAATGGATTGTGCAGAGGCATTAATGGTAGAGAATATGTTGCATGAAACTCAGGCAATGCATATTCATTTTGTTGCTTTTAAAAAAAAAGATCTTGACGTACAAAATGTATGATATTTTTTATTATTGTCAACTATTGATATAATGTCATATCAGTCAGCAAGAAAGATAGAAAGTATGTTTCACAATTATTGCATCATGTAGTCAGAAATTACAACATTCCACCCAGAATGACTTGAAATGTAGCAAAGTGCTGAGAATAATATTTATATTTGGTCAGGAAAACATTGGGCGAAGAATTGTACCTTGATTACAAATAATAAAAGTAAAAAGATGTTGGCAGAGGCATGGCTTTTCAAATTGTATTTGTAACATGAAAACTTATCATGACCTCTTTTGAGTAATGGGACCATATTAATTACACTGTATGTCATATCTGGTCTTTTTATTTCCAGTTATGTTGCTACTTATTTAATGGGCCCCTGACGTCTTTGTTTTTATTTACACGTCTTATTGCTATACAGAGACCTGACACAAATACTGTGCTGCTCCTTTGATGGCCAGTCTTGGAGTCCATGGGTTTGGATTGGAATCTGATTAAAATATATATATATATATATATATATATATATATATATGAATAAAAAATAGACTAGCCCTGCTTAAATACAAATTCATTTTCTACCCCTCAAGAGTTTTCTCCTCCTGTATTTACCATTTTCTAAGAAAATGAACACATTGCTTTAAGGTTACAGTGCCTTCAGAAAGTATTCATACCCTTTGACTTATTCCACACTTTGTTGTGTTACACCTGAATTAAAAATGGATGAAAAAATATATATATATTGTCCATCACACAATACCCCATAATAACAAAGTGAAAACATGTTTTTAGAGATTTTTGCAAATGTGTTGCAAATGAAATACAGAAATATCTAATTTACATAAGTATTCACACCACTGAGTCAATACATGTTAGAATAACCTTCGGCAGCGATTACAGCTGTGCTTTTTTCTGGGTAGGTCTCTAAGAGCTTTGCACACCTGGATTGTACAATATTTGCATATAATTATTTAAAAAATTCTTCAAGCTCTGTCAAGTTGGTTGTTGATCATTACTAGAAAACCATTTTCAAGTCTTGCCATAGATTTTCAAGCCAATTTTAGGTCAAAACTGTAACTAGGCCACTCAGGAACATTCAATGTCTTCTTGGTAAGCAATTCCAGCATATATTTGGCCTTGTGTTCTAGGTTATTGTCCGGCTGAAAGGTGAATTAGTCTCCCAGTGTCTGTTGGAAAGCAGACTGAACTAGGAATTCCTCTAGGATTTTTCCTGTGCTTAGTTATATTACGTTTATTTTTTATACAAAAAAACTCCCTAGTTCTTGCCGACGACAAGCATGCCCATAACATGATGCAGCCACCACCAGCTTGAAAATATGAAGAGTGATACTCAGTGATGTGTTGTTAGATTTGCCCCAAACATAACGCTTTGTATTCAGGACAAAGTTAATTTCTTTGCCACATTTTTTTGCAGTTTTACTTTAGTGCCTTATTGCAAACAAGATGAATGTTTTGGAATATTTTTAATCTGTACAGCCTTCCTTCTTTTTACACTGTCTTTTAGGTCAGTATTGTGGAGTAACTACAATGTTGTTGATCCATCCTCAGTTTTCTCCGATCACAGCCATTAAACTCTGTAACTGTTTTAGTCATCAGCCTCATGGGGAAATCACTGAGCAGTTTCCTTCCTCTCCGGCAACTGAGTTAGGAAGGATGTCTGTATCTTTGTAGTGATTGGGTGTACATCCAAAGTGTAATTAATAACTTCACCATTCTCAAAGGGATAATCAATGTCTGCTTTAAAAAAAGAAAGATCTACCAATAGGTGCTCTTCTTTGCGAGGCATTGGAAAACCTCCCTGGTTTTTGTGGTTGAATATGTGTTGGAAATTCACTGATCGACTGACGGACCTTACAGATAATTGTATGTGTGGGCTACAGAGATGAGGTAGTCATTCGTAAATCATGTTAAACACTATTATTGCTCACAGAGTGAGTTTATGCAAGTTATTATGTGACTTATTAAGAAAATGTCTACTGCTGAACTTAATTAGAGGTTGAATACTTGTTGACTCAAGACATTTCAGCTTTTCATTTTTTATTAATTTGTAAAAAATTCTATTGACATTATGGGCTATTGTGTGTAGGCCAGTGACACAATACATTTTAAATTCAGGCTGTAACACAACAACATGTGGTAAAAGTAGAGTGGTGTGAATACTTTCTGAAGCCATTGTATAACAAGCAAATGTTTTAATGGCACTCTCAAGGCTCTTCTTTGTTTGGTTCTTTATTAAAGCCGAGGACATTTGGCAGGCAACAGGTCCATCATGTTTTGTTTTTTTAAAGCATTTTTATGTTCAAGTCAACCTCAAGGGTTGGAGGTATGATCACCATACCTGTCCAGGTTTCATTCTTATTTGCTATGGGTTGACCACTGCTTAATTAAAAAGATCTGTTTTATATCATTTAGGCTGCATTGGTTGACTTACAATATGTATTATTATTTTTATTTTTGCAAATTCTGATGTTTAATTGTGTAATATCAGTTGTTACAACTTATATTTGCCTTATGTATTTTTTCATAAATCAATATATAAAATAATGAAAGAAGGTAAAAGATGTTTAATGATCTTGAAGGTGTTTTGAATGGTTGTGTAGTTTTTCCGCAATTTCTATGGGGATCATAGCTTTACAATGGCAATCAAAAAGAATTGCTAAATTACTACAAAAGTTGTTGCAAACTGATTTTTTTTTCCATAGTGGGCCAACTAGGTATAAGAATAATTAATAAAGCATCTCATTAAATATAAATGATCCGGAAACGGCACACAAAAGTTACTCTGATTCACACACAGCATGGGCCAGGCACAGTATCTATGGCTTTGATCATTTCAATACGTTTTATTTTTGTACTAAGCTATCATCTTTTTTTTAAATTCTAGGCGCCCGTAGCTTAGCTGGGGGGCATAGAGCGTACGGCAGGTCTGGTAGGGGACCATTTTCTTATACTTTTTTATATGTTGTTAATATATTTGTTCGCATCAGTTTTGTCCCACCTTCCGGTATTTTAATGAAGTACGAATCATTACTCTCCAGTTATTTGTCAGTAATATCATCATATTGCTTTACACAAATTTGATTAAAGACCAATTAAAAGTATACAATTATGATATCATTTTGATGCTTTTCCAAAAGATACAAAGTAGTTAACTAATATCTCTAGTAAGTGCCTTGTGTTCTATTACATGGTACCTTTATGATACAAACATAAAATATAATTCCATTGGTGACATCTTAAGCACGACATCTTAAGCATGTAACCCAGAAAAAGTCCCCACATTTTTTATTGTAGTTTTCATTCAATAGTCACACATTTGGCTTTCATTTGTTTGTTATTTATGTTTGTCCTGACCTGTTTATTATACCTTTTAACATTATTATAATTATTATTATTGGTATCATTAGCATGAGGCTTAGCATCAGAATTAGCATTGTTAGCATTATTATTAACATAATAGTATTTGTATTTTACCTGAATCCCCTTCTTGATTTACTCAATATTTGTTTCAGTTTGCCCAACTGTTTTTATTTTATGAAAAGGGGCGTAGTAATTAGAGCTGGAACGTCTCAATTGAGCAGGAGCCTATCTCCTGTTTCTGTAGCGTGAGACAGCTTGATGTACAAGTACACCCCCTGGACAGGATACTAGTCTATCACAGGGCCATTTTATGAAAAGCCAGCTATCAAACTAACTCATGAGATGCTGATCCACAGCAAGGCAAACCAGTGACAAGTCAATGTTGCCATCAGATAGGATTAAAAACAGTACTACATAAACCTCACATGTAGGCCTACACCAATCTTAATATTTTTATAGGTGCATACTCATCACAGAGTGGAATTAGAAAGGTAATTATTTTGAACTTACATCTGCTTCAAACAGGTAGATATCTATAAAGCAAACAAGCTGATGTATGAACATGAATGTAAACTTGAAGCTTTGTGGAAGATGCATAACAAATTATCACTTTTGCCAGCATCTTACAATGTTCTTAAACATTGTTTTTGAACTTGCATTAACTTTACACTGCTACTGACTGCTACTAAGGACTTGAAAATATCCATCTACAAGTGACAGAGAGAAGTGGATAATCTGAAGACTATCCACAGCAGCACAGTACTGCAATGCAGAAGCAAATATTGTAAAACAAGGGGAGGGTTCCCCAAGTACAAGTTTACATTGTTGAAACACTTATCCAGCCCATTGATTTTGTAAAGATTTCTTGTGTTATTCCATACATGAAAGGTTAATCCACTTTGCATCCATGGGGGCATCACCACTGTATGTATATATGTATGTGACTATGGAAAACATGGTTGTTTTTTCTACTTTCAACTGAAAGAGAATCAACATCACCAGCTGTTTAACTCAGAAAACCAGCAGTAGTGGAGTCAGCTGGACCATAACGGACTGTCCTCATCCTCGACCTGTCCTCTATCAAGTTTGTCCTCTATCCAACCATCTATCCATCTTTCACTCCATCCATTCATTATTCCACTCCATTCCCTTTGGCAAAGCACCTATCATATGCAGTACCTTTAGCATACAGTCTAACATACCATGGGAAGTTCGTTGAATTTCTCTAATATTAATTGATCACTTTTTGTGAGGAAAGCATTACTTTCCTGCATTTTAGTTGCTTTTTTTTAATCAAGGTTAGGAACAAAGGACCTGTATATAAATGTAGGTCTGTTCACCATTTTTCTAATCTGAATTGGTCCCAGTTATTCAGCATGATGAATACCCATACCCCACTGCTCGTGATCAATCTGCTGCCCCCATGCTCATGTTGCTTGTCAGTCATCCCATGACACCATTACACCAGTACCATCCTGACCTGAGAAAGATCACCTTCCCTCCAGTCTTACTGCCAGGCTATGGCAGGCGGCCGCCAATGGCTCAGATGGATGGAGGTAAATGGAGAAGAGTGACTGGCAGTTAAAATGCCCTCAACGATGTGGCTGATGTTTTTGACCACCAGGAAACAATGGAAAAGGTCTGAGAGTTCCTCTGGACAGAGAAGGAGTCAAAGGCAGACTGATCAGTCAGAATATGCTAGACAGAACAAATACAAGATACTGTAGTAGAAATACTTTTAATTAGGTTGCCCTTAAATAGCTACTCTCGAACTCTTTACTAGAGTGTAATTTTACTCTGCAGCGGTGCATTATTACTACAGACACGCCTGCAGACAGTTATTGAATTGAATCTCTCTGACTGCAACTGTGTGTACTTACAGGTACTATCCTAGCAGACCCGCTTTGTCTAATTTGCTCTGTCACTTCGCTGTCTGAACCTCATGGCCCTCTACAAATCTGCTAAACACTACTGCAACTTCTTGACAGATCTTTTTCCAATTCAATCTCATGTTTATGTGGTGTTTGTCTGGCAGACTCGTTAATTGAATGTTTGATTGATGTGTCTTTCTCCTTTATTTGTCCTTCCTCTTTTAACATATTTCTCAGCTGATTAGTCCAACCCATTTTTTTCTCTTCATTCTAAGTTGTTTTTTTATATCCATTTAGTCCCTCTCTTCTTTTATCTTTTATGTGCTCATTAACGTTATTTGTTCATGCCTCATTACCTATAATCTACCTCTGCATGTATTTTGTTATTTGTACATTTACTCATGTATTTACCTTTAACTGGTTATGTTGATGACCCTGTCTCATCTCTTGTTTACTTTCTCATGTGTGACTATTTGTTCCTGTGGTGTGCATCAGGGCACAGTTCTATGTTCTGTGAGATTAGTAGATATTTCTGCATGTTTTTTCTCTGTGTAATCATGCAGAATATACTTTTCAGCACAGCCTAATATATGTGGTTCCAACAGTCATAGCTGAAAACAGTCTTGATGACACTGTTGAGTGAATGTTCTGGTTGTGGATGGGAACACAGCAAACGTTGAAAACTGTGGACCATCCCAGCACTGTAATGTCCACGTTTTTCTTTGTTATTGATTGATCAAATATCATGATCAATGAGAAGAAATGTATGTGTATATCACGTGAAATGTGTCTGTGACTCTCGCTTGACTGTGATCCTGATACGAGTGTTGGCCTGAGGCATGGTAGGTACTGTTATAGTCAGATAAACTATGTAGATGAGTCTTTCCTGGCCCTTCTTTTCCCCTCACTAACTGGTGTTGCCTATTCTTTCCAGGGATCCAGTTTCGTCTCCCTTCTTCCTGCAGTGTGGACCGAGCCGATCCACCTCCAGGTAAAAAAGTCCTCATCACCTTCACCAATCCATACATTGCAAAATTGCCAGTGTTAATGAAGTGTTAACTCTAACACCAAAAAAAGTGTCTATATTGTCCCAGTCTACATAGAGTAAAATGTTTTAATGTGTTCACTTCTTAACACTTTAGGGTTTAAAATGATGCTTTATAAAATAAACTTTTTAAGTGTGAATAGTCAACTCTAATATCAATCAATCAAATGTATTTATAAAGCCCTTTTTACATCAGCCGATGTCATAAAGTGCTATACAGAAACCCAGCCTTAAACCCCAAACAACAAGAAATGCCGATGTAGATGCACGGTCTAGAATACAGTTGGTGGGCTGATCATTATCTAATCTCAGCTACATTTCATTTTGTCCATCCATCACAACTGATGATGGAAATCCTGAGCTGCCTGCCGGTCATTAGTTAGCTTGTGGTGGTGTAGTACTGAGTATAGAATTAGAAATTAGAATACTAGAATGGAAATTAACCTTGTGACGGAATAAAGCCATTTTGGTCAAGGAGTTGGTCAACCATGGTTTGCAAGTGCTTTGATAAGATATTGTGTAAAATAATGTTTGTTTGCTAGCTAGCCAGTCAGTATTAGAGGGATGATTCCATGCATTTTTCAAATTAACTACCAATATGCCAACATTCCATTCAAACAACGCAGTCAATCCACAGCCATACACTGGTTGAAATGATACTGAACAAAAAAATAAGCGCAACATGTGAAGTGTTAGTGCCATGTTTCATGAGCTGAAATAAACGACCCCAGAAATTTTCCGGAGGCACAAAAAGCTTATGTCTCTCCAATTTTGTGCACACATTTATTTACATCCCTACATCCCTTTGCCAAGATAATCCATTAACATGACAGGTGTGGCATATCAAGAAGCTGATTAAACAGCATGATCATTATACAGGTGCACCTTGTGCTGGGGACAATAAAAGGCCACTCTAAAATGTGCAGTTTTGTCACACAACACAATGCCACAGACGTCTCAAGTTTTGAGAGAGCGTGCATTTGGCATGCTGACTGGAGGAATGTCCACCAGAGCTGTTGCCAGAGAATTGAATGTTTATTTTTCTACCATAAGCCGCCTCCAACGTTGTTTTAGAGAATTTGGCAGCACGTCCAACCGGCCTCACAAGCACAGACCACATGTAACCACGCCAGCCCAGGACCTCCACATCCGGCTTCTTCACCTGCAAGATCGTCTGAGACCAGCCACCCGGACAGCTGATGAAACTGAGGAGTATTTCTGTCTGTAATAAAGACCTTTTGTGGGGAAATACTCAATCTGATTGGCTGGGCCTGGCTCCCCAGTGGGTAGGTCTGGCTTCCAAGTGGGTGGGCCTCTGCCCTACCAGGCCCACCCATGGCTGCTCCCCTGCCCAGTCGTGAAATCCATTGATTAGGGCCTAATTTATTTATTTTAATTGACAGATTTCCTTATATGAACTGTGACTCAGTAAAATCATTGAAATTGTTGCATGTTGCATTTATATTTTTGTTCAGTATGTTTGATGAGAAGACTTAGGGTGTTTCTCAATATGCATACTATCATGCTCCGAGCACACAATCTGGAGCATGGGAGGGTCGGAGCATCAGTTCAAATCAAATAATTCAAAACGGAGCACGGAGGGAACTTCTCTGTTGCGTACTCCGCTTGTACACATTTCGAAGCATGCATCGATGCAAGCTTAAATGAAAAGTATGACAGAAATATGAAGCAACCACATAAAAACCAATGCAACATTTCTTGAAATCAATGGCAGGTATTATTTGAGCTGAAGCGAGATAAAATAAGCTCAGACTTTGGAATGAAATGTTGCCCATTCACTTGTCATATGTTGTCTGACTACAATATTTTATCTTAAAAACGTTAAATACTTTCTGTGTTTATTCTGGCATGTTTAAAAGCCTACAATACCCACTGTAGTATGTGTAGATTGCAAGCCCATAGTAAGTCAATAGGGCGAACTGGCTAGTAACTGCTGTTAGCTAGCTAGCTAGCCACGAATAATTGACATCTACCTTGTATAACATTCGTTTTAGGTCATTTTTGTCTGTTTAAGTAGCTGGCTAGCTAGATTACTGCGATTCACATATAGCTAGCTGATATTTATGAAGTGAAATATTTGCTTTCTGTATATTTTGTTTTGTCTCTATTGCCGTTGTCCTGGCTGGAAGAAGGTGAATGGGGAGGTGTAGCATGTGTGAGGTAATACAGTAGGGGAGTGTGAATGCTTCTCAAATGTAATGTTTTATGAGTTCTCCATGCTCTCGTCCTCACAAGAACGGACTCAAGAGAACGTCCTCGGAGAATGCACTCGGAGCATGAGAGTGGGGAGAATGGTAGTATGCATATGGAGATCATATAATGGCACTCACAGGTTTACAAGGATACGTAAATGTTGACA
Organism: Salvelinus namaycush; assembly: GCF_016432855.1. Taxonomy (NCBI): domain Eukaryota; kingdom Metazoa; phylum Chordata; class Actinopteri; order Salmoniformes; family Salmonidae; genus Salvelinus; species Salvelinus namaycush. The sequence continues at coordinate 30,368,233 of NC_052330.1, forward strand.
TGTAATGTCTGTTTGCATATATTTTAGAGGTTATTTATACAGGGAATTGGCATAAAACCTTTATAAACTGTATGTATACCAATTCCCTGTATAAATAGCCTCTAAAATATATGCAAACAGACATTACATGTCAACATGTATATATCCTTGGAAAGTAAGGCATGTGATATCAGAAATTGTAGAATTATTGTCTACCTAACATATTGTCATATATTTATACAGAGAATTGGTATAAAACATTTATAGACTGTATTTGTAAAGGTGTTATACCAATTTGTTGTATAAATCTGTATAAATATTTGACGACAATTCTACAATATCTGCATATGTCAAATCAGGATTATGCTTCTACTACCATTCATTCCAATTAGACTGGTTTGGATTTCTCCCTGATCAATATGGCTGCCATTTTGACCCCATTCTGTAACGTCAAGGGTTTATGACATAGCCCCTCTAGTAATTTAATAGGATCTCTATGGTACTGAGGATCTGTACTAAGCCTGAGCTGCCTGCTAGTCATTAGTTAGGTGGTGGTGGTGTGATAATGAGGATCTGTCCAATGCGTGAGGTCATCATGGCTCTCGGTGTGGGTTGTGTAAAGCAGCTGGTGGTAGGAGTTAAACATGGTTCTGGTAACTTGGAGGGTAGGAGTTAAACATGGTTCTGGTAACTTGGAGGGTAGCAGTCAAAGATGGTTCTCTGGTGACTGGGGGTGGGAATTAAACATGGTTCTCTGGTGATTGGGGGTAGGAGTTAAACATGGTTCTCTGGTGACTGAGGGTAGGAGTTAAACATGGTTCTGGTTACTTGGAGGGTAGGAGTTAAACATGTTTCTCTGGTGACTTGGAGGGTAGGAGTTAAACATGGTTCTGGTGACTTGGAGGGTAGGAGTTAAACATGTTTCTCTGGTGACTTGGAGGGTAGGAGTTAAACATGTTTCTCTGGTGACTTGGAGGGTAGGAGTTAAACATGGTTCTGGTGACTTGGAGGATAGGAGTTAAACATGGTTCTCTGGTGACTTGGAGGGTAGGAGTTAAACATGGTTCTGGTGACTTGGAGGGTAGGAGTTAAACATGGTTCTGGTGACTTGGAGGATAGGAGTTAAACATGGTTCTCTGGTGACTTGGAGGGTAGGAGTTAAACATGGTTCTGGTGACTTGGAGGGTAGGAGTTAAACATGGTTCTGGTGACTTGGAGGATAGGAGTTAAACATGTTTCTCTGGTGACTTGGAGGGTAGGAGTTAAACATGTTTCTCTGGTGACTTGGAGGGTAGGAGTTAAACATGGTTCTCTGGTGACTGAGGGTAGGAGTTAAACATGGTTCTGGTTACTTGGAGGGTAGGAGTTAAACATGGTTCTGGTGACTTGGAGGGTAGGAGTTAAACATGTTTCTCTGGTGACTTGGAGGGTAGGAGTTAAACATGGTTCTCTGGTGACTGAGGGTAGGAGTTAAACATGTTTCTCTGGTGACTTGGAGGGTAGAAGTTAAACATGGTTATGGTGACTTGGAGGGTAGGAGTTAAACATGGTTCTGGTTACTTGGAGGATAGGAGTTAAACATGTTTCTCTGGTGACTTGGAGGGTAGGAGTTAAACATGGTTCTGGTGACTAGGGGATGGAGTTAAACATGTTTCTCTGGTGACTATGGGTAGGAGTTAAACATGGTTCTCTGGTGACTGAGGGTAGGAGTTAAACATGGTTCTGGTTACTTGGAGGATAGGAGTTAAACATGGTTCTCTGGTGACTGAGGGTAGGAGTTAAACATGGTTCTCTGGTGACTGAGAGTAGGAGTTAAACATGGTTCTCTGGTGACTTGGGGTAGGAGTTAAACATGGTTCTCTGGTGACTGAGGGTAGGAGTTAAACATGGTTCTCTGGTGACTGAGGGTAGGAGTTAAACATGGTTCTCTGGTGACTATGGGTAGGAGTTAAACATGGTTCTCTGGTGACTGAGGGTAGGAGTTAAACATGGTTCTCTGGTGATTGAGGGTAGGAATTAAACATGGTTCTCTGGTGATTGAGGGTAGGAGTTAAACATGGTTCTCTGGTGATTGAGGGTAGGAGTTAAACATGGTTCTCTGGTGATTGAGGGTAGGAGTTAAACATGGTTATGGTTACTTGGAGGGTAGGAGTTAATCATGGTTCCCTGGTGACTAGGGGATGGAGTTAAACATGGTTCTCTGGTGACTGAGGGTAGGAGTTAAACATGGTTCTCTGGTGACTTTGAGGGTAGGAGTTAAACATGGTTTTCTGGTGACTTGGAGGGTAGGGGTCAAAGATGGTTCTCTGGTGACAGGGTAGGATTAAACATTGTTCTCTGGTGACTGAGGGTAGGATTAAACATTGTTCTCTGTTGACTTGGAGGGTAGAAGTCAAAGATGGTTCTCTGGTGACTTGGAGGGTAGGAGTTTAACATTGTTCTCTGGTGACTGAAGGTAGGAGTTTAACATTGTTCTCTGTTGACTTGGAGGGTAGGAGTTTAACATTGTTCTCTGGTGACTGAAGGTAGGAGTTTAACGGGAAATACCTAGTGCAAAGAGAGGCCAACGACAGATAGACATGTCATCTCCTTTCAGGGAGTTTTACAGCCCAACATCTCCTGCCTTTCCCATCGGCTGTTGGCTACAACACACCTCCTGAATACAGAGAGACTCACACGGCTCCTGCTTGTCAAGTTGCAGTGCAACGTCGGCAGGCACACAGGGTTTGTGTCTGTCTCACTGTTTGCTTTCTGTAGGGAGGCAAGGATGCAATATGGCATCTCTTGCTGGGTACAGGTGTTGTTCTTTTTCAAAGAGGTCGTTTTCTACAGAGTATTCAAATCCACTCTGTTTGAATGGGAGGCTGCTTAAGATGTCAGAGTTTCACACTTCCTGTCTGACTTTGAAGCGGCACACCATTAAAGCTCAGGGATAGAAATTTAAAAATGAATCCTGTACGACTGTGTCACCCGTCCTACTCAATTTCCTATCCACCCACAAAGTCTTGCGGAAAAACGACAACCTTTTCAAGTGGGAAGGAATCCATCTAAAGTGAGAGTAAATGCAGAGTTCTATTTGTTTCATGTGGAGTCTTATCACATCTAATGACTAATTAGATCTATCACACAATCTGCTCGTTAACATTGTGAATGGATTTAGTTCATGTTGTGCCTGATTTTTTTTTACCAGTAGTGTAATTATGTTAAAGATGTGTCAGCCAGTCACCGGCAATGTGTGCAGCCGTGCGTGACCTTGAAAGGATTAGGGAGATTATTCAACAGTAAGCAAAATTGAATATGAATGAATTCATGAATGGTTCAGTTGGTGCATGAACACATGAATAAATGAATGGTTCAGTTGGTGCATGAACACATGAATAAATGAATGGTTCAGTTGGTGCATGAACACATGAATAAATGAATGCCTGAATACATGTGTGGGACTATTGAGTTCCTGAGTTACACAACTTATTGGTGATGAAGTCTATTTTTGTCTCTGCAATGAATCACAGCCTTTCTCCTTCAGTGACTCATCCAACAGTTTCGTAAAATAGCAGTTTAGAAATTTTGTTTGACAATGTCACCATCCACAGGGCCATCAGCATGCTGCAGTCTCTGCAAACGGTGAGCTCAGTAATGAACACCGTATCTGGGACTCCAGTGCAAATAATCCCATGAGCTGTTCCTTTCATCATATAAAGGAGTGTTAACTGACATAATTCATTGTACTGTATTCTGGACGGCATAATTCATTGTACTGTATTCTGGACGGCATAATTCATTGTACTGTATTCTGGACGGCATAATTCATTGTACTGTATTCTGGACGGCATAATTCATTGTACTGTATTCTGGACGGCATAATTCATTGTACTGTATTCTGGACGGCACAATTCATTGTACTGTATTCTGGACGGCATAATTCATTGTACTGTATTCTGGACGGCACAATTCATTGTACTGTATTCTGGACGGCACAATTCATTGTACTGTATTCTGGACGGCATAATTCATTGTACTGTATTCTGGACGGCACAATTCATTGTACTGTATTCTGGATGGCATAATTCCACAAAACAAGCAACTGGTGTTTGGTGTCTTTGATACTAGATAATGTACAGTGTCAGTAAATGTATGATGAATCACTTCTTCTTGGAGTGTGTGACAGGGTGTCAACAGAGTAAGATGATAATACATGTCCTCACTGCCTGCAGGACTACACTGACCTGATGGTAATTCACAAGGAATCTGGTAGTAACATCTGCTCACCTTTGTCTCACATGGCCTGTTTGATATAACTATATATTTTAAACAATAACAGGAGGCTATCAGAATTAAAAGTTAATATCAAGCAACTGCATTTAATATAATTGAAGCAATGGTACCTGTCTGAGCCCAGCCTGTGATGCAGGCATACTGTACCTCCTTGCTACTAGCTCTGTTCTGCTGTTTGATGTTTTATTTAACCCTTATTTTACCAGGTAAGTTGACTGAGAACACATTCTCATTTACAGCAATGACCTTGGAAATAGTTACACGGGAGAGGACAGGGGATGAATGAGCCAATTGGAAGCTGGGGATGATCAGGTGGCAATGATGGTATGAGGGCCAGATTGCATTTCCACTTGAAAGAAGGGTTCCTTCTCATTATCTTTCACTGCCCAGAAGGAGCCGTAGCCTGTTAAAACTGGGCTTATTAACCAGGAAGAAGGGTTCCTTCTCATTATCCTTCACTGCCCAGAAGGAGCCTTAGCCTGTTAAAACTGGGCTTATTAACCAGGAAGAAGGGTTCCTTCTCATTATCCTTCACTGCCCAGAAGGAGCCTTAGCCTGTTAAAACTGGGCTTATTAACCAGGAAGAAGGGTTCCTTGTCATTATCCTTCACTGCCCAGAAGGAGCCTTAGCCTGTTAAAACTGGGCTTATTAACCAGGAAGAAGGGTTCCTTCTCATTATCCTTCACTGCCCAGAAGGAGCCTTAGCCTGTTAAAACTGGGCTTATTAACCAGGAAGAAGGGTTCCTTCTCATTATCCTTCACTGCCCAGAAGGAGCCTTAGCCTGTTAAAACTGGGCTTATTAACCAAGAAGAAGGGTTCGTTCTCATTATCCTTCACTGCCCAGAAGGAGCCTTAGCCTGTTAAAACTGGGCTTATTAACCAGGAAGAAGGGTTCCTTGTCATTATCCTTCACTGCCCAGAAGGAGCCTTAGCCTGTTAAAGCTGGGCTTATTAACCAGGAAGAAGGGTTCCTTGTCATTATCCTTCACTGCCCAGAAGGAGCCTTAGCCTGTTAAAACTGGGCTTATTAACCAGGAAGAAGGGTTCCTTCTCATTATCCTTCACTGCCCAGAAGGAGCCTTAGCCTGTTAAAACTGGGCTTATTAACCAGGAAGAAGGGTTCCTTGTCATTATCCTTCACTGCCCAGAAGGAGCCTTAGCCTGTTAAAACTGGGCTTATTAACCAGGAAGAAGGGTTCCTTTCCATAATCATCCACTGCCCAGAAAGAGATATAGTCTGTAAACACTGGGGTTATTAATTTAACCAGGAAGAAGAGTCCGTGTTGAGTGTTCATCTCTGTGGCAGTAAAAAAAAGGTTCCCTCTTCCAACCTGTGTCCTCAAGTCTCCTTACGATGCATTTTACATAATCCCCTCACATTTGTGTAAAGTACTTAAGTAAAAATACTTTAAAGTACTACTTAAGTCATTTTTGGGGTATTTGTACTTTACTATTTATACTTTTGACAACTTTTACTTTTACTTCACTACATTCCTAAAGAAAATAATATACTTTTTACTCCATACATTTTCCCTGACAACCAAAAGTACTCGTTACATTTTGAATGCTTAGCAGGACAGGAAAATGGTACAGTTCACACACTTATCAAGAGAACATCCCTGGTCATCCCTACTGCCTCTGATCTGAAGGACTCAATAAACAGAAATGATTGGTTTGTAAATTATATCTGAGTGTTGAAGTGTGCCCCTGGCTATCTGTCAATAAAAAAAATAAAGAAAATTGTGCCGTCTGGTTTGCTTAATATAAGGAATTTGAAATGGTTTATATTTTTTAATTTTCTTTTGATACTTATATATATTTAAAACCAAATACTTTTAGACTTTTACTCAAGTAGTATTTTACTGGGTGACTTTCACTTTTACTTGAGTCATTTTTTATTAAGATATCTTTACTTTTACTTTTTACTACTTTTTCCACCACTGTCCCCTCATCACTCCGCCCTTCAGTTTCATCACTCACTCTCACCCCATCTTTCTTTATTAAATGATCATCCTCCATTCTCTCCCTTTCAGAACCTCTTTTTTAGAGTAACTCATCTTCATCTATCTCTCTCCCTGCTTGCTCTCCAGTGGTAACGCACATGCCTAGCTATATGTCGAAGACGCCCCCGCCGGCACCACCTCGCGCCACCTCCAAGCCCCTCATCTCGGTGACGGCCCAGAGCAGCACAGACTCCACTCAGGACGCCTACCACGAGGGGAGGGACCCGCGGGGGAGTGTACTGTGGGCGCCGGACGGTCTGGGCGGCTCGGGTCGAACCCTCTACAACTCCACCGACAGCCTGGACAGCGCCAACGTGGTGACGCTGGCCATGGAGACGGCAGGGAGCAAGCGGTACGCCTCCTCGGGCAGCCACAGCTCGGTGCAGACGTGTGACAAGGCGGTGTTGGTGTCCAAGGCTGAGGAATACCTCAAAACGCCACGTTCCTCCATAGGGATACAGGTAAAACCAGCTCTCACACACACACACACACACACACACACACACACACACACACACACACACACACACACACACACACACACACACACACACACACACACACACACACACACACACACACACACACACACACTTACACAGATGTACACACATACCGAGATGTACACATGCACACGCATGCACACACACACAACCACACACACACACACACAAACACAAACCACCTATGATGACGAATAGAGTAGAATAACATTAGAGGAAACTGTTGTTGATTACTATTTATCAGTGGAACTCAATTTGATCATATTATCTATTTTACATTGGCAACAAATGTAATTTCTGGATGCCTGCTGCTGTGACTTTTTCAGGTCCTCTTAAATTTCATTAAGCACGTCATATAGCATTAATGTAACCATTTAGGCCCTTAATTGCACTCAAGCCAACATTCTGTTTCTTTTGCAATGCAGTTTCTCAAGGGATAGATAAAAGCCAATACATCATCGCCATCATCATCATCACCAATATCATCAACATCCCCATCATAACCTTCAGTGCCAGCACCATATTTATCGTATCTGTTACCATATCTGGTACAATTCGTTATTTACTCTGAAGTACTCGTTGACATTTTATTCCACACAACTTTTTTGATGTCATTATTTTGAAGTACTGGGTCTATGCTGTTGACATGACAATAGATGAGTGTGTGAGCTCGTAAACTGAGCCGCAGAAAGAGAGGGACAGGCCTATAAAAGCCATCCCTCTCATGGAGACACAGTCATCTGATCAGGATCAAAGGCTCTCAGGACAAACACTCCTCTGGCATCACTTGATGCAGATCATCTCTCGCTCGCTCTCTCTCGCTTTCTCTCTCTCCTTCTCTCTTTGACTCTCTCTCTCTGACTCTCTCTCTCCCTCTCTCTCTCTCTCTCTGACTCATGCTCTCTTTGACTCTCTCTCTCTGACTCTCTCTCTCTGACTCTCTCTCTCCCTCCCTCTCTCTCTCTCTCAGTCTCTCTCTCTCTCTCTGACTCACGCTCTCTCTGACTCTTTTTTTCACTCTATTCTCCCCTATCTCCTTCTCTCCCTCTCTATCGCTCTCTGTGTGTGTCCTTTCTCTCTCTCTCTCTCGCTCTATACCCCCATCTCCTTCTCTCTCTACCCCCCCCTCTGTCTTTATCCCTCTCCCTGTATACAGTTTCTAGTATATATCACTACAGATTACTACCCTTTTATGATTTATGCCACTAAGCAGCCTCATTGATTTTCTAGTAAAGTCCATTGGTAAATTAGTTCCCCCATGATACTGTCAAGAAGTTCATTATGACATGTGACCAGTGTTATTGTTTATGTTCACGTTGTTGTTTACCAGGTGGAGACGGCGACTGACTCGGAGTCGGAGGGTAAAGGTCTTCCTCAGTACCATTCTGTTGGCACCCAGGTGGAGGATAACAAACGGTATGTGGCACACAGGAAGTGGAAACTGGAAATACAACCGTTGCGTAATTTGGCCTCTGACCCTTTACAGCAGCAGTCAAGAATTTCCCTCTGGATCCTGATTGCACTAACTAAATATTTATTGATTTTGTGAAAGTTATTATGCAATGTACTTTTTTGTACGTACTGTATCTGTGAATGGGTTATATTGATGTTTTCTCTCTCTTTGGATCCATATATTGTTCATCTAATCTCTTTATTATTGTCTGTATACATACGAGTGTGTGTGTCTGCATGTGTCTGTGCTCCCTCAGGCATGGCAGGTTCAAGCGCTCCAACAGCGTGACGACAGCCGTACAAGCTGACATGGAACTAGAGGGCTTCCCCACCATGGAGGACAAGGGACTGCAGTTCGGAGGGGGCTTGGGTTTCCGAGGGGGCCACTCGGAGCCCAGTACACCCACCCAGTACGGGGCCGTCCGCACTGTCCGCACCCAGGGCCTCTTCAGCTACCGGGAGGACTACCAGCGTTCCTCCAGTGGTCCTCCCAGTCCGCAGCCCGAGTCGTGGCTGACAGAGCCCTCTCTGGAGGGGCCTGAGACGGGCCGGGTGTCCCCCCTCCGCAGGGATGGCAGCTGGTTCATGCAGCTCCTCCATAATGAAACTAAGAGGATGGAGGGATGGTGTAAAGACATGGAGAGAGAGGCGGAGGAGCATGACCTGTTGGAGGAGAGTGAGTGTCTGACGCTGCAGCTTAGATGCATATACTGGCTCTATAGCTCCTAAGACTGTTCACATTCTAATGCATTAGATTCTAAATACATTCACTGATAACCATTTTGAATGGAATGGGCAAAGTCATGTTTGTAGATGGAAATGTAATATACAACCGACAAGCATTGTTATTACCACCGCTAATGAATACCGGTTTATCTTTTGATGGTTGAGGCAGTGGACAGATTTGAGTGAGATAACACTCTGTGAGCTGTCAATGAGGATAACGCTGTGCGTGATCTCTCCCTCTCCCTCTCCCTCTCCCTCTCCCTCTCCCTCTCCCTCTCCCTCTCCCTCTCCCTCTCCCTCTCCCTCTGTGTGTGGTGTGTGTGTGTGTGTGTGTGTGTGTGTGTGTGTGTGTGTGTGTGTGCGTGCGTGCGTGTGTGTGCGTGTGTGTCTTTTCCAGTCCTAGGGAAAATCCGGAGTGCGGTGGGCAGTGCACAACTCCTCATGTCTCAAAAATTCCAGCAGTTCTACTGGCTGTGTCAACAGAACCTGGTGAGTACCTATAATACCATAATGGAACATGACAAGTGTGTGTGTCTTCAAAATACACCTTATGTCTTACATTCTCACTGTTGATGACTAACCAACAGCACAGGGCTTGAGAAGTGATGACTTACCAACAGTACGGGGCTTGAGAATTGATGACTTACCAACAGCACAGGGCTTGAGAAGTGATGACTTACCAACAGGACAGGGCTTGAGAATTGATGACTTACCAACAGCACAGGGCTTGAGAAGTGATGACTTACCAACAGTACAGGGCTTGAGAAGTGATGACTTACCAACAGTACAGGGCTTGAGAGGTGATGACTAACCAACAGCACAGGGCTTGAGAAGTGATGACTAACCAACAGTACAGGGGCTTGAGAAGTGATGACTAACCAACAGCACAGGGCTTGAGAAGTGATGACTTACCAACAGTACAGGGCTTGAGAAGTGATGACTAACCAACAGCACAGGGCTTGAGAAGTGATGACTTACCAACAGTACAGGGCTTGAGAATTGATGACTTACCAACAGCACAGGGCTTGAGAAGTGATGACTTACCAACAGCACAGGGCTTGAGAAGTGATGACTAACCAACAGTACAGGGCTTGAGAAGTGATGACTAACCAACAGCACAGGGCTTGAGAAGTGATGACTAACCAACAGTACAGGGCTTGAGAAGTGATGACTAACCAACAGTACAGGGCTTGAGAAGTGATGACTAACCAACAGCACAGGGCTTGAGAAGTGATGACTTACCAACAGTACAGGGCTTGAGAATTGATGACTTACCAACAGCACAGGGCTTGAGAAGTGATGACTTACCAACAGTACGGGGCTTGAGAATTGATGACTTACCAACAGCACAGGGCTTGAGAAGTGATGACTTACCAACAGTACAGGGCTTGAGAATTGATGACTTACCAACAGCACAGGGCTTGAGAAGTGATGACTAAACAACAGCACAGGGCTTGAGAAGTGATGACTAACCAACAGTACAGGGGCTTGAGAAGTGATGACTAACCAACAGCACAGGGCTTGAGAAGTGATGACTTACCAACAGTACAGGGCTTGAGAAGTGATGACTAACCAACAGCACAGGGCTTGAGAAGTGATGACTTACCAACAGCACAGGGCTTGAGAATTGATGACTTACCAACAGCACAGGGTTTGAGAAGTGATGACTTACCAACAGTACAGGGCTTGAGAAGTGATGACTTACCAACAGTACAGGGCTTGAGAGGTGATGACTTACCAACAGTACAGGCCTTGAGAATTGATGACTTACCAACAGCACAGGGCTTGAGAAGTGATGACTAACCAACAGCACAGGGCTTGAGAAGTGATGACTAACCAACAGTACAGGGGCTTGAGAAGTGATGACTAACCAACAGCACAGGGCTTGAGAAGTGATGACTTACCAACAGTACAGGGCTTGAGAAGTGATGACTAACCAACAGCACAGGGCTTGAGAAGTGATGACTTACCAACAGTACAGGGCTTGAGAATTGATGACTTACCAACAGCACAGGGTTTGAGAAGTGATGACTTACCAACAGTACAGGGCTTGAGAAGTGATGACTTACCAACAGTACAGGGCTTGAGAGGTGATGACTTACCAACAGCACAGGGCTTGAGAAGTGATGACTAACCAACAGCACAGGGCTTGAGAAGTGATGACTAACCAACAGTACAGGGCTTGAGAAGTGATGACTAACCAACAGCACAGGGCTTGAGAAGTGATGACTAACCAACAGTACAGGGCTTGAGAAGTGATGACTAACCAACAGTACAGGGCTTGAGAAGTGATGACTAACCAACAGCACAGGACTTGAGAAGTGATGACTTACCAACAGTACAGGGCTTGAGAATTGATGACTTAGCAACAGCACAGGGCTTGAGAAGTGATGACTTACCAACAGTACGGGGCTTGAGAATTGATGACTTACCAACAGCACAGGGCTTGAGAAGTGATGACTTACCAACAGTACAGGGCTTGAGAATTGATGACTTACCAACAGCACAGGGCTTGAGAATTGATGACTTACCAACAGTACCGGGCTTGAGAAGTGATGACTTACCAACAGTACAGGGCTTGAGAAGTGATGACTTACCAACAGTACAGGGCTTGAGAGGTGATGACTAACCAACAGCACAGGGCTTGAGAAGTGATGACTAACCAACAGCACAGGGCTTGAGAAATGATGACTAACCAACAGTACAGGGCTTGAGCAGTGATGACTAACCAACAGCACAGGGCTTGAGAAGTGATGACTTACCAACAGCACAGGGCTTGAGAATTGATGACTAACCAACAGCACAGGGCTTGAGAAGTGATGACTAACCAACAGTACAGGGCTTGAGAAGTGATGACTAACCAACATCACAGGGCTTGAGAAGTGATGACTAACCAACAGTACAGGGCTTGAGAAGTGATGACTAACCAACAGTACAGGGCTTGAGAAGTGATGACTAACCAACAGCACAGGGCTTGAGAAGTGATGACTTACCAACAGTACAGGGCTTGAGAATTGATGACTTACCAACAGCACAGGGCTTGAGAAGTGATGACTTACCAACAGTACGGGGCTTGAGAATTGATGACTTACCAACAGCACAGGGCTTGAGAAGTGATGACTTACCAACAGTACAGGGCTTGAGAATTGATGACTTACCAAAAGCACAGGGCTTGAGAAGTGATGACTAACCAACAGTACAGGGCTTGAGAATTGATGACTTACCAACAGCACAGGGCTTGAGAAGTGATGACTTACCAACAGTACAGGGCTTGAGAAGTGATGACTTACCAACAGTACAGGGCTTGAGAGGTGATGACTAACCAACAGCACAGGGCTTGAGAAGTGATGACTAACCAACAGTACAGGGGCTTGAGAAGTGATGACTAACCAACAGCACAGGGCTTGAGAAGTGATGACTTACCAACAGTACAGGGCTTGAGAGGTGATGACTAACCAACAGCACAGGGCTTGAGAAGTGATGACTTACCAACAGTACAGGGCTTGAGAATTGATGACTTACCAACAGCACAGGGCTTGAGAAGTGATGACTTACCAACAGTACAGGGCTTGAGAAGTGATGACTTACCAACAGCACAGGGCTTGAGAAGTTATGACTTGCAGGACACCTACTGGATGAACAATGTTCAAGTAAGGTTTGCAGGGACACCTAGTGGTTGGACCGTGTACAGTAAGATTTGCAGGTGTTGGATGATACAATAGCTGTTGATGTAACACAAGCATTTAAAAATTGGCACTATAGTCTGTAACAGTTATGGCTATACCAGATAACAACTATATTGTGTATATGTTTCATGAAATCAAACAAACACATTCTCTCGGTCACTGAGGTGTTGATAACTATATCTAATGTGTTCCCTCCCGCTCACCTCCTCCCCGCCACCCCCCACCCCCCAGGACCCCAGCGCCATGCCCCGCCCCACCTCTCAGGACCTGGCCGGATTCTGGGACTTGCTGCAGCTCTCAATCGATGACGTCACTGCCAAATTTAATGAACTGCAGCAGATCAAGAGCAATGAGTGGAGGCTCGTGGAGAGCCCAGAGAAGAAGACGCCATTACAGGTATATCAACAGAATTGTTACAGTTTTTTGTGTTGGTGTGTTGTCTAATGGTATTGGTCAACGCATACATCGTTTTTTTGTTTTATCCTGCCCCTACTCTGAGAAAATCACATGGCTCAAATCTTTGTCACCTCTCTCTCTCTCTCTCTCTCTCTCTCTCTCTCTCTCTCTCTCTCTCTCTCTCTCTCTCTCTCGCATTGTCTCTTCTCTTTATTTCTCTCCTCTCTCTCTCTCTCTCTCTCTCTCTCTCTCTCTCTCTCTCTCTCTCTCTCTCTCTCTTTCTCTCTCTCTCTCTCTCTCTCTCTCTCTCTCTCTCTCTCTCTCTCTCTCTCATAATCTCTCTCTCATGTGAAGGAGAGGAAGTGGCCTCCCCCGCTGCCAAAGAGACCTCCGAAGGGGCGTGGCGGCGTGGTGCGGGAGCGCTCTCTGGATCTGCAGGACCGCCAGCGTCAGGAGGCCCGGCGTCGTCTTCTGGCTGCCAAGCGGGCGGCTTCCTTCAGACAGAACTCAGCCACGGAGCGGGCGGACAGCATCGAGATCTACATCCCCGAGGCCCAGACCCGTCTTTGAGGTTCGAGGATTTACCCCCCCTAGCCCACCCCTACCCCTGTTTTGCCCATATCCGCCCCCCATACCTCAGCCCCAGCCAGTGGGTGTAACCCAGACCCCTTCCTCTCTCCTTCTTATCTGTGCAAACGTCTCTCACTCCACACTGTTTTTTCTCCACCTGTTGCCATTCTTCTGGTGTCCTCTCCCCTTTAAGACGGAGGGAATATTCCCCACCCCACTACAATGAGCTGCTAGTACACCCTCCCCTTTAACCGAACTGATCCACCATCACAATTATATTTGGGTAAATACAAGCAAATAGATTATTTTCTATACTGTAACAAATGTTGTCGTTGGAAATGTACTTCCCCCTAAGAGCTTTTGCATTGCCATCATGTATTATTATAAGCCTCTGGGTAAAGTAAAGGGGATTGTCAGTATTTTTCCACAGTGTTCAAAGGGAATCACAAAGTGCAACTTTTCTATGGAGAATCTCACCAGCAACAGTGGTCTTGGGCTAAAACACCCTGTGTGGAGACTACTGCATCCCAGTGGTAGCACAGAGGTGGTGATGACTCACTGTCAAGACAGATGTCTGAAAATCTCTCCCCATGTTGGTGGGTTGACAGCATAAGTGGGGGGGTATATCATGTGATTGATCAACACCTGCTATTGAAATACCTCAGTCTTGCAGGTAAACACCATAGACATAGAATTCTAATCTAAGTCTATTCTATTTCTATGGTAAAGACAGAGAAGTCATCATATCTGAAATGGTTGCACTCGCACAGCATGCTGGGTGGGTATAGTAATTATTTTGTTATTCTAGGGACGTACTCACACAACTTTTTACCAGGCTAGCTACTGCAGCCACTGACTATTGTCACAACACTTTTTACCAGGCTAGCTACTGCAGCCACTGACTAACGTCACCCCACTACCAGGCTAGCTACTGCAGCCACTGACTATTGTCACACCACTTTTTACCAGGCTAGCTACTGCAGCCACTGACTAACGTCACCCCCCAACAGGCTAGCTACTGCAGCCACTGACTAACGTCTCCCCCCAACAGGCTAGCTACTGCAGCCACTGACTAACGTCAGACCACTTTTTACCAGGCTAGCTACTGCAGCCACTGACTAATGTCAGACCACTACCAGGCTAGCTACTGCAGCCACTGACTATTCTCACACCACTTTTTACCAGGCTAGCTACTGCAGCCACTGACTAACGTCACCCCCCAACAGGCTAGCTACTACAGCCACTGACTAATGTCACACCCCTTTTTACCAGGCTAGCTGCCTCAGCCACTGACTAACGTCACCCCACTACCAGGCTAGCTACTGCAGCCACTGACTAACGTCACCCCACTACCAGGCTAGCTACTGCAGCCACTGACTAACGTCACCCCCCAACAGGCTAGCTACTGCAGCCACTGACTAACGTCAGACCACTTTTTACCAGGCTAGCTACTGCAGCCACTGACTAATGTCAGACCACTACCAGGCTAGCTACTGCAGCCACTGACTATTGTCACACCACTTTTTACCAGGCTAGCTACTGCAGCCACTGACTAACGTCACCCCCCAACAGGCTAGCTACTGCAGCCACTGACTAATGTCACACCACTTTTTACCAGGCTAGCTGCCTCAGCCACTGACTAACGTCACCCCACTACCAGGCTAGCTACTGCAGCCACTAACTAACGTCACCCCACTACCAGGCTAGCTACTGCAGCCACTGACTAACGTCACCCCACTACCAGGCTAGCTACTGCAGCCACTGACTAACGTCACCCCACTACCAGGCTAGCTACTGCAGCCACTGACTAACGTCACCCCACTACCAGGCTAGCTACTGCAGCCACTGACTAACGTCACCCCACTACCAGGCTAGCTACTGCAGCCACTGACTAACGTCACCCCACTACCAGGCTAGCTACTGCAGCCACTGACTAACGTCACCCCACTACCAGGCTAGCTACTGCAGCCACTGACTAACGTCACCCCACTACCAGGCTAGCTACTGCAGCCACTGACTAACGTCAGACCACTTTTTACCAGGCTAGCTACTGCAGCCACTGACTAACGTCACCCCACTACCAGGCTAGCTATTGCAGCCACTGACTAACGTCACCCCACTACCAGGCTAGCTACTGCAGCCACTGACTAACGTCACCCCACTACCAGGCTAGCTACTGCAGCCACTGACTAACGTCACCCGACTACCAGGCTAGCTACTGCAGCCACTGACTAACGTCATCCCACTACCAGGCTAGCTACTGCAGCCACTGACTAATGTCACCCCACTACCAGGCTAGCTACTGCAGCCACTGACTAATGTCAGACCACTACCAGGCTAGCTACTGCAGCCACTGACTAACGTCACCCCACTACCAGGCTAGCTACTGCAGCCACTGACTAATGTCACCCCACTACCAGGCTAGCTACTGCAGCCACTGACTAATGTCAGACCACTACCAGGCTAGCTACTGCAGCCACTGACTAACGTCACCCCCCAACAGGCTAGCTGCCTCAGCCACTGACTAACGTCACCCCACTACCAGGCTAGCTACTGCAGCCACTGACTAACGTCACCCCACTACCAGGCTAGCTACTGCAGCCACTGACTAACGTCACCCCCCAAAAGGCTAGCTGCCTCAGCCACTGACTAACGTCACCCCAATACCAGGCTAGCTACTGCATTCACTGACTAACGTCACCCCACTACCAGGCTAGCTACTGCAGCCACTGACTAATGTCACCCCACTACCAGGCTAGCTACTGCAGCCACTGACTAACATCACCCCACTACCAGGCTAGCTACTGCAGCCACTGACTAACGTCACCCCACTACCAGGCTAGCTACTGCAGCCACTGACTAACGTCACCCCACTACCAGGCTAGCTACTGCAGCCACTGACTAACGTCACCCCACTACCAGGCTAGCTACTGCAGCCACTGACTAACGTCACCCCACTACCAGGCTAGCTACTGCAGCCACTGACTAACGTCAGACCACTACCAGGCTATCTACTGCAGCCACTGACTAACGTCACCCCCCAACAGGCTAGCTGCCTCAGCCACTGACTAACGTCACCCCACTACCAGGCTAGCTACTGCAGCCACTGACTAACGTCACCCCACTACCAGGCTAGCTACTGCAGCCACTGACTAACGTCACCCCACTACCAGGCTAGCTACTGCAGCCACTGACTAACGTCACCCCACTACCAGGCTAGCTACTGCAGCCACTGACTAACGTCAGACCACTACCAGGCTAGCTACTGCAGCCACTGACTAACGTCACCCCCCAACAGGCTAGCTGCCTCAGCCACTGACTAACGTCACCCCACTACCAGGCTAGCTACTGCAGCCACTGACTAACGTCACCCCACTACCAGGCTAGCTACTGCAGCCACTGACTAATGTCACCCCACTACCAGGCTAGCTACTGCAGCCACTGACTAATGTCAGACCACTACCAGGCTAGCTACTGCAGCCACTGACTAACGTCACCCCACTACCAGGCTAGCTACTGCAGCCACTGACTAATGTCACCCCACTACCAGGCTAGCTACTGCAGCCACTGACTAATGTCAGACCACTACCAGGCTAGCTACTGCAGCCACTGACTAACGTCACCCCACTACCAGGCTAGCTACTGCAGCCACTGACTAATGTCACCCCACTACCAGGCTAGCTACTGCAGCCACTGACTAATGTCAGACCACTACCAGGCTAGCTACTGCAGCCACTGACTAACGTCACCCCACTACCAGGCTAGCTACTGCAGCCACTGACTAATGTTGCTGAGAAATAGGATGTGATAAATATATGCAGTATTACATTAGGGCTGCATTGATGCATTTTCACTTCTGATAATGGCATTGATGTAAGGTTGAAACATGCTTATGATATGGGTGGTGCAGTACATTTATTCATCTGAAACATGTTTCCATTGTAACACTATTGTAAATCATTTAACGAAAACAAATGTTTCTAATTTCTGGAAGAAAAAATGTACTATATGATACAATGCATTTTTGCACCTTATATGTACTATTCATGTTTGTATGTCCAAGGGAAATGTAGTTCATGATGCTCACTTGCTATTGTTGCAGTTTATCTGCAAGGACAGATGTGGAATATTTTCTACTGAATAGGACTATTACGTTATTCTATAGTCCACTTTGAGTTGTGTGTTTAGCCCCATAATGACATTCTGGCATTCAAGCCTCTGGTGTCAAGTACGATTGATTGTAATGATAAATCATGTAATCTATCACACCCACATATATATTAGATTGAACTCGATATTCTCATAGTGGATGGTGTGAAAAAGTGAGTATCTATCGGGTGTAGAGAACAGTGGCCTAACAGTCCTACCTATTAGGGACCACATCACAGCCATATTATCCCATCTGGCATACAACCATCAAGTACTTTCCTCCACATTACAGATGTAGTGTGGGACAGACAGGTGCAAATGACACTTTAACACTATCTAGTTACTAGTAAATGGTGCTGTTTTTTTACTCTGAAACGGTTGTCATTTACCCAATCCTACACACACAGCTACTTTTTAACAACATATTTACTAAATGGTGCCCATAGCATCTGGAATTAATGATGGTTGCTATTGACTTGCGAAAAGACCATCTTTGCAAATAGTCTATTTGCAGTGTTAATTTTTGCTTAGAAGTTGTTCATTGAAGAGGCAGAGAAAATACATATTAATGAGGAATTTCTAGTCCATCTCTGGATAGCAGAAAATAGGGTTTCTGTCATGGCAGGGATAATGTGTGTGTGTGTGTGTGTGTGTGTGTGTGTGTGTGTGTGTGTGTGTGTGTGTGTGTGTGTGTGTGTGTGTGTGTGTGTGTGTGTGTGTGTGTGTGTGTGTGTGTGTGTGTGTGTGTGTGTGTGTGTGTGTGTGTATGTGTGTGTGAGGCATTGCCGTTTTTATTGACATGGCTTTAACATTGCTTGGACGTTGCTCCACTGAACACTACAGTGGAGAATTGTCCCCTCACCCAGCCAATGAACTTATTAGTTCAATCTACTGTACATTTCCTTCAAAAACATAGAACCTGTCCTTTTACTAGATGACATGATATACTGGCATTTGTGTTGCACTGCATATCATTGGCATAGCATATCAATTTACCCACATGAACAGCACATTTGGATTTGAACTATAATACATTTATTCCAATATAATTGTGGCGTTAGGGTTGTAAGCTTCCTGCACCAGTAGTTGACTACGAATGTTCAATAGAATGCGATGCGATTGTTTGCTTGTTTCGGGTTAGTTAGTGTGGTGTACTTGGTGGTAAGCTGTTATCTTAGCTGTTATCTGTTATATGTCCACATTGTATTGATGAAGAAAAGCTTTTAATGGAGGGCTTTGGAATGACAGCACATAGTAAGCCACAGTTCAGTTGGTCAGATATGTTGCCAGATATTTTGCTCAAAAGGGTGAAAAGTAGTTTAATGAACTGGAACTTTCCTCATTCCTATATAGCTTCTAGTAAACCACTCAGCATCTCCCATTTCATTTCCTGACGTCAGTCTCTCTCTGCTGTGAAACTCGATGAAACACTTACTTACCAGGCGGCCTTAAACACATGGAAAGCAAAAACGTTCATGAATGTAGAGCCCCTAACAATGCAAAAAAAAGGACATAGGTGCTGTGTAGGAGCTGTGTAGGTGCTGTGTAGGTGCTGTGTAAAAGCAAACAGTACAGTGATATCATCCCTTGTGATTTCAAGTCCATGTCTGGTCTTAGTGAGGTACACAGGAGAAAGTGAGAGACATTGATAGCTTGATGAAGAGATGTTAAAATAATAAGAAAAATAAAAGTCAGTTCTCATTAGAGTATGCTGATTGGGCAGTAGAAATTATGTCACTTCAGCTCCTTCACACCTGTTGTGATGGTCTCATCTGAAAGATTCCAAATCCCAGGGTCACCAACTGCTGCTATGGTGACGTACTAGTAACTATTCACTACAGTTACCAAGTTTGCACACTGCTACTGTATGTCAACAGATACAGATTATATTTAACGTGATATTAGACCAAAGTTAATTGTTCATGGAGCTTCATGCCTTTTCTCAAGTTTTCTTTCACTCTATCAATTCCTAGTCTTTAGTTACTCATATTGTGTAGTACTGTAATGTGTATATATAGCCTTTTAAAGTAGGTGCATAGGTTTTGACAGCTGGTTGTTGGTTTTCATAGCAAATTCATTTCCCTTTCTCAATCTCAAACATTCTCTATTAGCACGTTTGTCCCATGCTGCTTTTCCATGATCTAAGGAGGGGTAAAGTTAGGCAACTAGGAATAGTGGGAAAAATCCTTAGGTGCCTTAAAATCAGACGTATAAGAATCTGTGAATGAATGTCTTAGGTTGAGGTCTTTGGTTGGAATACGATGCCTGGCAGAGTGCTTGGCCATCACTGCTTGTGTTGCTTGGGTTGTTTCACCACAAACGGCTGTTAGGGAGAAAACTAGCTTGGCTTTGTTCATCCAAGTGCATTGATATTACTATTGTCGATTTAGAGTTGGATCATATTGAATGTTATGCTGTTGTATGACTGCTGCGCGTGTTGATATGAGGTCTAGAATATGAGGATGTGATTCTAGTCACATTGTGTGAATAGAATGCAAGTATCTTCATGATTGGTACACACTGTTTATACTTTATCATCAGGCAGTCTTGTATGTTGATGGTCTTTGATTTATTTAAGAACAGAGAAAGCGGCGTAGAAAATGTTATCAAAATCTAATTGAATCAGTGGAACAGGAGCAAACATGGGGGTCGGCAGAGAAAAACAACATCCCAGAGAGTATTCTCATCAGATCGGAGATGGTGAAGATGACCCCGCTTCTCCTCCGCCTCCTTGCTAAGATATCGTAACCTCGTTCCAGTTGTCAATGCTTTATGGTTTATTATCGTCGCCACAAACAAGGGATTGACTAAACTTGACCTGCCAAAAGTGTAATAGTGCTTCATACAACAGGCAGGCACACATACAGCTGTTTACCTCATGGTTGAGAGTCAGTTGCAGTGGGATAGATAGGTGTATTTGTATATGACGCCCATCAAAGCACTTTGCCATGCCTGTATTCTATGCAGCAGTCCTGCACCATGTCCCCATGTCTTCAGGCATGCCCTCTAAAGCATTACGACACATTATGTAATGATTGCTATGAAAGTGGAGATTGTGATAAGAGGGTGGAAGATTTTAATTGTTGGGCACATGGATGATGATGAGGTCAATGCAGTACGTTTTCAACAATCTATCTTCTGTAACTTTGGTGTTTACGCACTCTTACTGGCCGCCTTGACTGGTTGTTCTGAAAGAAGCTCTATTAGGTACATACATAACCCTCATCTAGTAAGCATTCCACACTGGCAGCACTGGGTGGCTCAGGTCCATATAGATACAGTACTGTATATCCATGATGAATTGCTTTCCTGATACATTATAGTGATTGAAAATATGATCATTTTAGGAAAATAATGCTCTTTAAGACGTAAACGCTAAACACACATACACAAAGACATTTAGAATAACAAATTGTATCATATATCACAGTACTAAATCAATCAACAGTGGTTGTGATATATTGCTCTGCGCCCTGTACGTATGGAACTCTTTTAGGGGCTGAAACTTATGTTCCATCATCATGGACGAAAGTGTTTGGTGAGCTGTTGTGCTAAAAACCTTAAAGAAGAGTCACTAAAGGGGATGATATTATTTTTTACTTTTTCTTTTTTGTTCAAAATTTACAGAGATCTGTTTATTCTGATCAGCACAAACAAACAGATACACACACACACACACACACACACACACACACACACACACACACACACACACACACACACACACACACACACACACACACACACACACACACACACACACACACTACATATTTCACAGCAGTACCACAAGATGTCATCAAGATGGCACCCTATATTCTTTCTTTTGAACAACTTATCTTGAAGTATTTTGACATCACCACAGGCCCTGTAAACTTTGCTTGATTTTTTTCTTTCAATTTTATATTTCTTCATTTTTTTCAGTGCAGTTACACTGTAAGAATGTCTCTCTCTTCTCATAAAACATTTGATTCAATTTGGAGCACAGAGTTAATTGTTATCATTATCACTGATCTTTATTTCCACAAAATACCATGGGCTCTTTCTTAATTTCCTCGAGGCAATGTTATTGACTCATGGCTTATTTAAAAAGGTTTGATCGAATCAGGGCTGCTTTACATTCAAAACCTCATGGACTGCGAGTGCCTGCTGCCCGATTAGCAATAAGCTTCATTCAAACAATGGACTCACAATGCACTGTAGCCTCTATATCAATGACCTTCCAATTTGACCTGCCATCCAATCTGCTTACACTCTGTTTCTTAGTTAATGCCAATATTGTGGAATGGAGGATTCTGCCCACAAGGTCACCCATTCCCCTGCTATTAACTAGGCCTACATGTAACTCAACTGTATGGACATTCGGGGCATATGTGCGTTCATTGTTCACATTGACAGTCATTGCGTTGTTAGCCTTTAAAAGCGAATGAAACCCTCCCAGGGAAGAGAAAGGGCACCCTTGGCCTGTCCTATTTTCTCTTTTTGCTAAATGTTTTGCGAGGTGAGACAGCTTTCATTCTATGTTTACCTATGGTGGAGAAATGTCTGATGTCTTGTGGGTAGAATTAATCAATTGGAATGTGACATGGAAGAAAAAATCATATGAAGGTAGTTGTTTAGCTTAAACTATTTTTAATTATTAGATATCATATCAATAATGAGGATGAATATAATGCCAAATATGCATTATTTGTACAGAAATATACATATATAAATATATAAATATATGCCTAATTTAAACGGAACTATTTTCTGCTCTTGACCATGTTTTTGTTGTTTAAACTTTTATTTGTCTAAGTTATTTTATAAGGTCTTAAGATAGCATGCAGGGTAGTGAAAATGAAGGTATTATCTGATGTTTCATTGCTGTTCAGTATTGCAGTTTGTTTTGTATTTGTATGATTAATTTGCTGATTCAGTTACTATTTACATTTAATTTATATATTTGGTTATCTGAAATGAATTGTAAACCTTTCTTTTCTAAATGAGAGTTTTTTGGAACGTTCTTTATCATGGTATTTATTTTGTATTTTATCAATGTGCTTCAGTATTTTTGCCATAATTTATCAATCTGCCTCTTTGAATTAAGTATTGTTAATGACCATCTGTTGTAAATACTTCTGCAAATTAAACTTTTTGGAAAAAAACTGCTTCTAACTTTTTTTTTTGCTGTGTATACAGTATACAGTCATATGAAAAAGTAAGTACACTCCCTGGAAAGTTGTCTTTTCTTGTACATATTTGGACAGGTGGGTATGTAATCTTCACTTCAACACTATCGACAGATAAAGGTGACCTAATTTAACAAATGACACTAAAAGATTATACTTTGCAATCATTTATTCATAACAAATCTACAGAAATCCAATTCCATAGTGCGGAAAAAACATTTCCCCCATAGCTTCAATAGCTGGTGTTGCCCCCTTTGGCTGACAAGAGCAATGATAGTAGCAATAGCAGTGATAGTATAAAGAGCAGTGATAGTAGCAAAAGCAGTGATAATAGCAGTGATAGTAGCAAGAGCAGTGATACTAGCAAGAACACTGATAGTAACAAGAGCAGTGATACTAGCAAGAGCACTGCTAGTTAGCAAGAGCAGTGATACTAGCAAGAGCACTGATACTAGCAAGAGCAGTGATAGCAGCAAGAGCAGTGATACTAGCAAGAGCAGTGATACTAGCAAGAGCACTGACAGTAGCAAGAGCACTGAAAGTAGCAAGAGCAGTGATAGTAGCTAGAGCAGTGATACTAGCAAGAGCAGTGATAGTAGCAAGAGCAGTGATACTAACAAGAGCGGTGATACTAGCAGGAGCAGGGATACTAGCAAGAGCAGTGATAGCAGCAAGAGCAGTGATACTAGCAAGAGCAGTGATACTAGCAAGAGCACTGATAGTAGCAAGAGCAGTGATAGTAGCTAAAGCAGTGAGACTAGCAAGAGCAGTGATAGTAGCAAGAGCAGTGATACTAGCAAGAGCACTGATAGTAACAAGAGCAGTGATACTAGCAAGAGCAGTGGTTGTAGAAAGAGCAGTGATAGTAGCTAAAGCAGTGAGACTAGCAAGAGCAGTGATAGTAGCGAGAGCAGTAATAGTAACAAGAGCAGTGATAGTAGCAAAAGCAGTGATACTAGCAAGAGCACTGATAGTAACAAGAGTAGTGATACTAGCAAGAGCAGTGGTACTATCAAGAGCACTGATAGTAGCAAGAGCCGTGATACTAGCAAGAGCACTGATAGTAGCAAGAGTAGTGATAGTAGCAAGAGCAGTGGTACTATCAAGAGCAGTGATACTAGCAAGAGCAGTGATAGTAGCGAGAGCAGTGATAGAAGCAAGAGCAGTGATACTAGCAAGAGCACTGATAGTAGCAAGAGCAGTAATAGTAGCAAGAGCAGTGATAGTAGCGAGAGCACTGATAGTAACAAGAGCCGTGATACTAGCAAGAGCACTGATACTATCAAGAGCACTGATAGTAGCAAGAGCAGTGATAGTAGCTAAAGCAGTGAGACTAGCAAGAGCAGTGATAGTAGCGAGAGCAGTGATAGTAACAAGAGCAGTGATAGTAGCAAGAGCAGTGATACTAGCAAGAGCATTGATACTAGCAAGAGCACTGATAGTAGCAAGAGTAGTGATAGTAGCTAAAGCAGTGAGACTAGCAAGAGCAGTGATAGTAGCAAGAGCAGTTATACTAGCAAGAGCACTGATAGTAACAAGAGCAGTGATACTAGCAAGAGCAGTGGTTGTAGAAAGAGCAGTGATAGTAGCTAAAGCAGTGAGACTAGCAAGAGCAGTGATAGTAGCGAGAGCAGTAATAGTAACAAGAGCAGTGATAGTAGCAAGAGCAGTGATAGTAGCAAGAGTAGTGATAGTAGCAAGAGCAGTGGTACTATCAAGAGCACTGATACTAGCAAGAGTGGTGATACTAGCAAGAACAGTGACACTATCCTGACCGGTGATACTAGCAAGAGCGGTTGTACTTGCAAGATCAGTAATACCAGCAATTGCAGTGATATTACCAAGAGCGGTGATACTAGTTAGAGCGGTGATAGTGGCGAGAGCAGTGATACTAGCAAGAGCAGTGATAGTAGCGAGAGCAGTGATAGTAGCGAGAGCAGTGATAGTTGCAAGAGCAGTGATAGTAACAAGAGCACTGATACTAGCAAGAGCAGTGATACAAGCAAGAGCAGTGATACTAGCAAGAGCAGTGATAGTAGCAAGAGGAGTGATACTAGCAAGAGCACTGATAGTAACAAGAGCAGTGATACTATCAAGAGCAGTGACAGTAGCAAGAGCAGTAATAGTAACAAGAGCAGTGATAGTAGCTAAAGCAGTGAGACTAGCAAGAGCACTGATAGTAGCAAGAGCAGTGATGCTAGCAAGAGCAGTGATATTAACAAGAGCAGTGATAGTAGCAAGAGCAGTGATAGTAGCAAGAGAAGTGATACTAGCAAGAGCAGTGGTTGTAGCAAGAGCAGTGATACTAGCAAGAGCAGTGATTCTAGCAAGAGCAGTGATAGTAGCAAGAGCAGTGATACTAGCAAGAGCACTGATAGTAACAAGAGCAGTGATAGTAGCAAGAGCAGTGATAGTAGCGAGAGCACTGATAGTAACAAGAGCAGTGATAGTAGCAAGAGCAGTGATAGTAGCAAGAGCAGTGATAGTAGCAAGAGCAGTGATGGTAGCAAGAGCAGTGGTACTATCAAGAGCACAGATAGTAGCAAGAGCACTGATAGTAACAAGAGCCGTGATACTAGCAAGAGCACTGATAGTAACAAGAGCAGTGATACTAGCAAGAGCACTGATAGTAGCAAGAGTAGTGACACTAGCAAGAGCACTGATAGGAACAAGAGCAGTGATACTATCAAGAGCTGTGGTTGTAGCAAGAGCAGTGATACTAGCAAGAGCAGTGACAGTAGCGAGAGCAGTGATAGTAACAAGAGCAGTGATGCTAGCAAGAGCAGTGATAGTAGCAAGTGTGGTGATACTAGCAAGAGCAGTGATACTAGCAAGAGCAGTGACACTATCCTGACCGGTGATACTAGCAAGAGCGGTTATACTTGCAAGATCAGTAATACCAGCAATAGCAGTGATATTACCAAGAGCGGTGATACTAGTTAGAGCGGTGATACTAGCAAGAGCAGTGATAGTTGCGAGAGCAGTGATAGTAGCAAGAGCAGTGTGAGGCTTTCTTATTTTTCTCATCTTATTCAACTTTTGCCAATCACCTGCAACAAAGATAGCTCAGATGTGCGATTGTCTTCAGAATTTTTTATATCAGGACATACAAGCATTTCCTAGGCTGGTTCCAAAATACACCAATTGATTATCTTTACTCAAAACAAGAGTTTAAGCTAGCAAGATCTTATTCACAAATGCTCTGTTCTGCTGACATGCCACGCCATTCTGCCAAGTAGCCTATGAATTATGATGAATCTCCTTTCTTTACTAAATGCCAAACTAGCATTTAATTGCTTCTCAAGATATTGACATCAAGAGTGAGAGTGGATCCTCTATCATTGACATTTGATTGGTCTTGTGTATAAACATTCTTCCCTCAACCAGTCTGCAAATTCAATTCCCATCCATCGTCTACAGTCGGTACTGCTGACTCAATGTCCATCAATTAGCCAATTAGGCATAGGCACAGTAATTTTTGTCTGTCTGCTGTCTGCGTACATTGATCAGAAAATACTTTGAAATGATGAAAAGTGACAATATAGGCTTTTTCTGAGTGTTCTCATATTTTCTAAGTGCAGGTACAGTATCTGTTGTCTTAGTGATCTGGGAGAAGATTCCAGTGGTGGAAAAAGTAGTCAATTGTCATACTTAGGTAAAAGTAAAGATAACTAAATCGAAAATTTCTCGCAACACAGAAACAAAAAGTCAGACAATTGAATTTAAGTCAAAAAGCGTTACTTTATATAAACAGGATTACAAGTTACTTCATATAAACAGGATTACAAGTTACTTCATATAAACAGCATTACAATTCGATGTAACAGAGTGTATAAACAGTATTTGGTGTGTGAATGAAAACACAAAGGCGTCCGACAGGACATCTGTGCTTTCCTATACGTAATATTTGACTAAGATGACTTTTAGGTCCTTTGAGGTTGTTACACTATATCCTGTCTTCTTTGGTGATCTTCAATTCTGAAGGTCATCATCATTTTATTTGGTGCAAAGAAACATGGGACTTTAGCTTTTTCAGTTCTCACAGGACACAGGGCACAGAAATACAGGACACAGAAATAATTATATTTACATGTATCCGTGTAGTAAAATCTGTCAGTGACTCTTTTTTTTGGCCATCTAAATCTACCGGAAGGCTTCAAGTCATTAACAAACTCTAGCAAAGTGCCTGGACACCCATTCTCAACCAAGAGGACTTTTTTTGCGTTTTAAAAATACTTGCACACAGCACTATATCCTTACTATATCCTAATCAAGGTTTGTTTAGAATGTTTCTCTTACTGTAGATCATTATAGTCAAGGTCAGAGCTCTCAGAAGCTGTAGTGAGGCGGTTTGGGTTTTGCCCAGCAATGGCATCTTTCTTCCGTGACCTTGAGCACCCCTTAACTTCCCATACTGCTTCTGAGAAAACATCTAATGTAGTCTTGAGCAATCTTTTTAAGTATTGCTCTGTCCATTTGGACTGTAATTTTTATGACCTTAGAGTAAATATGCAGGGTTTATAAACCCCTCTGCGTGTGTGTGTGTGTGTGTGTGTGTGTGTGTGTGTGTGTGTGTGTGTGTGTGTGTGTGTGTGTGTGTGTGTGTGTGTGTGTGTGTGTGTGTGTGTGTGTGTGTGTGTGTGTGTGTGTGCGCACGCACATGCGAGCACAATTGGATTTTCATTCACTGGCAGACAGGGTCATATTCTCATTTCACAGTGAGTCTTTTCCCCTTGAGGCTTGAGTGAATTACCCTCTCTTTGTCCCTGCAGGCTGGACTGGGTGACCAGGCAAAGCACACATTGGAGCAAAGCCCTGGTCCTGCTGTAAACAGCCGTAGCCCGCTCCAGGCGCTCTATAAGGAAGGTTAATTAAGGTTAAATAAATAAAAGGAAGCTGTGCAGCAACAGCAACTATCCCAACTGTGAATTTCACAACATGCTGTCGGGTACATTCGTTTCACAAACTGCTGTCCATTGATGGATTGATAAATAAACTATTGCACAATCGCCGCAGACAAGGGTGAAAAGTGTAACAACAAAAAAATACAAATAAAAAAATACTCTAAGGTGTCAAAAAACATGAATCTCACAAATATCTTTAGTGCCTAACTCAGCACATTTTGGAGAGTTGGCGTTATGGGTCAATATGCCCAGCTCTAAAATGAGACTGTCCGCCTGTGGTCAGGGCATCAGGGCTGAGAGGGTTTGGAAGACAAGTCCACCTAAAGATGCCATACTTACAGTAATGTGAAAAATTAATGTCGTTTTCCAGGTCACAGACTAATAGACAATATAGCCACTCAAACCAGACTTTCCTTAGACATTCAAATCGGTTTCTTTATGCTGCTAATCCTTTACGGTGAGATGTTCTATCATTCCCTGTAATACAGTCATAGTAGCTAGGTGATATTATATCAACAGTGATCCTTGTTATCTCCCAGTGTGTATATCTCCCCTGCCTTTGGCAAAAGCTGCTTTGCAACACGTTTTATTCCTACTCTAAGAAAGAACACGGCAATGTTTCCACTTAGTAATAACAGGTAATACTCTCAGAGGAAAACAATTTGAATCATGCAATAGTTGTATTGACATTGAATTATAAACACCTGGGAATAAATATTGCTTTGGCAGTGCTGTTGATGAAAAAGTTCTGCCTATTGACATCACCTAGGTCTATACAGTAGGCTACATTGTTTCTGTAGAGCTGTTGAAGTGTATAGCCATAGTGGCAAGATAAGAGAAGCCTATCACAATATTACTGTCCTCTGGCAGGAATTACAAATACTGTTCATGAAAATTGACAAATTATTTAGAGCACTGATAGTAACAAGAGCAGTGATACTAGCAAGAGCACTGATAGTAGCAAGAGTAGTGACACTAGCAAGAGCACTGATAGTAACAAGAGCAGTGATACTATCAAGAGCAGTGATACTAGCAAGAGCAGTGATAGTAACAAGAGCCGTGATACTAGCAAGAGCAGTGATACTAGCAAGAGCAGTGATAGTAACAAGAGCCGTGATACTAGCAAGAGCAGTGATAGTAACAAGAGCCGTGATACTAGCAAGAGCACTGATACTAGCAAGAGCACTGATAGTAACAAGAGCAGTGATACTAGCAAGAGCAGTGATACTAGCAAGAACAGTGGTTGTAGCAAGAGCAGTGATAGTAGCTAAAGCAGTGAGACTAGCAAGAGCAGTGACAGTAGCGAGAGCAGTGATAGTAACAAGAGCAGTGATGCTAGCAAGAGCAGTGATAGTAGCAAGTGTGGTGATACTAGCAAGAGCAGTGATACTAGCAAGAGCAGTGACACTATCCTGACCGGTGATACTAGCAAGAGCGGTTATACTTGCAAGATCAGTAATACCAGCAATAGCAGTGATATTACCAAGAGCGGTGATACTAGTTAGAGCGGTGATACTAGCAAGAGCAGTGATAGTTGCGAGAGCAGTGATAGTAGCAAGAGCAGTGTGAGGCTTTCTTATTTTTCTCATCTTATTCAACTTTTGCCAATCACCTGCAACAAAGATAGCTCAGATGTGCGATTGTCTTCAGAATTTTTTATATCAGGACATACAAGCATTTCCTAGGCTGGTTCCAAAATACACCAATTGATTATCTTTACTCAAAACAAGAGTTTAAGCTAGCAAGATCTTATTCACAAATGCTCTGTTCTGCTGACATGCCACGCCATTCTGCCAAGTAGCCTATGAATTATGATGAATCTCCTTTCTTTACTAAATGCCAAACTAGCATTTAATTGCTTCTCAAGATATTGACATCAAGAGTGAGAGTGGATCCTCTATCATTGACATTTGATTGGTCTTACGGATACATGTAAATATAATTATTTCTGTGTCCTGTATTTCTGTGCCCTGTGTCCTGTGAGAACTGAAAAAGCTAAAGTCCCATGTTTCTTTGCACCAAATAAAATGATGATGACCTTCAGAATTGAAGATCACCAAAGAAGACAGGATATAGTGTAACAACCTCAAAGGACCTAAAAGTCGTCTTAGTCAAATATTACGTGTAGGAAAGCACAGATGTCCTGTGTTTTCATTCACACACCAAATACTGTTTATACACTCTGTTACATCGAATTGTAATGCTGTTTATATGAAGTAACTTGTAATCCTGTTTATATGAAGTAACTTGTAATCCTGTGTGTGTGTGTGTGTGTGTGTGTGTGTGTGTGTGTGTGTGTGTGTGTGTGTGTGTGTGTGTGTGTGTGTGTGTGTGTGTGTGTGTGTGTGTGTGTGTGTGTGTGTGTGTGTACACAACGACAACCCACAGATAGCACTGTGAGTTATAACAGTCTGTAAATATGGAGAGATGGACATTAGTTTCACACAGGTAAGATCATTGTTCTGGTGCAATATCAGGGGCACTGCATTAGACAAACATGAAATGATCTTCTCTTACTGCTTGGCAAGTCACCATAAAGATTTGACCTGTAGAGTAGATAAGAAGAAAAAAGATGTATTCCACTTACTGTTTTGTTTAATCAATCCCACTTCTGACACCAATGTAATGAAATGGCAGGGAGCAGGTCTCGAACCCTCGACCTTCTAGCTCGAAGTCCGGCGCAAAAGCATGCTCAAGCGGCAGAGTCGATTTCCGCGCTTATAAACCCAGGGTCGTTACAACTCTATAATTGTGTTCCATTATGTGAACTGTGGCATATCTGCTGTCTTATCTGGTTTCCAGTGGATTCATTCCTATTTTGATGAAACCTTGTGACAATGCATAATCAGCACAGCAAGCTGTTTCACTGCACTGTGTTGCTCAACCATGTGGTTCAGTCAGGAGAAAAGGAAGTGAGCAGGGAGATAGGGTTGGCAACATGCAGCACGGTCTCTGTTTGTTTTGAGTAGTTTCCCGGGCTACAGGAGAGGAGTGGATGGCCTATTGGAATGAGGAGGCCTGTGAACACAAAGATGCTAGTAGATGCTGTCCATTGTTGGCGACTGAGTGACATCAGTGGGTACTAGCACAACAACATGCCATGTTGCAACATGACAAAGCTCTTTCTGACCCTCTGTCAAGAATGTCTCATTGACCGTTACACAAACTAATCGAAATTTTTGTGCTGCAAAATGCTCAAAGGTTTCTTGATTATTTTAACTGTTGAATGGGTCATATCCTACCTACAGTGTGATTCCATTCGTGGGTGATTGAGATGAGCTTTCCTCCCACATGTGGCCCTGGAACTGAGGATTCAGGTGACCTGAGACACCTCAGGGGTACAGAGTAAGGACGCGTCAGCTACACAGGAATTCAGCTGGTCTAAAAGACAGCTGCACAGGAAATGAGGGGGCTTTAAAAGTCTTCTATTTCCCATGACTTCTTATTGTATTACCCTGTAGCAACAGCGGAGGACAACAAACACTGATGATGTCACTGAGGACAACAAACATTGATGTCATTGAGGATAACAAACATTGAGTCACAATCTGTCTCTATCAATCCTGCTATCTTATCATCAGAGCGGATCTCTTCTATGATGTGTAGAAAGCTTTTGGCACCAAATTGCATTGAAGCATTACCCAAGAGGATATTAGTGGGTGATAGTAGTTCATTTCCTGTAACATTTCAGATTGGCTCAGTATGACTCAAAATCAGCTCAGATTAATATGTTTTTTTAGATGAACATTCTCAAAAGATATTGTGATGCCAATGACAGGAAAGCAGCATAAACACAGCTTGCTGCCCTAATGTGGGTTCTCTTGTTCTGTATGGTTGGTCAGTCAGCCAACACTAAGGGACAGGTGTTATATTAGGCCCAGCAAGTCCTGGTAGTTGGCAAGTGTTTCCTGCAATCACCCACCAAGACCAGTTAGCAAGAGTTTCCTACAATCACCCAGAAAGTGTTTCCTGTAATTACACAGCCGCTGATCCAGCCCTGAGACGCATGTTATCATTCCGACAAGAGAGACACACAGAAGGACAGAAAGTTTAGCTAGCACAGCTTGGAATAGGGATTTGAAAGTGCAAGAGAGTACAAACACAGCCATTATGAGGAGTGAGTGAGTCACTACTACTTCCCGTTCCTTTTTATAGGAAACACATAGTGATGGATTCCTTCTTGGGTCCACAAGCTCTGAGTGAGCAGCGTGGGCATCTATTAAAGCCTATAGACCTGTGCCAGCTGTGATTCTTCTACCAAGGTGTTTCTAGATCTGGGGTGATTCAGGTCTAAGGAGGGTAGTGGTAGCAAACAATAGTGATGCTAACTTAGCCTTAGCCTAGCTGTGATTCTACTGGGACTCAGCTGGGAACACAGGTTTCCCTGCAGGTGGCTGTGGCTGAGGCAGGGTAACGGTGATCTCGTTGGGGTGGAAATACCAGGGAGAGAGGAACAAGAGAAACAAACCCCGGCCAACAGGGCTTCTTTTCTTTCACTCCTCCACTCTGTTCTCCTCTCTTGTTCCCCTCATCTATAATCTGCTGGGGGGATACCCAGTCCTTTCAGATGAGGTGGAATCGTTTCCCCCATATTTACCCATGTGGAATGAGAAATGGCAGCTGATTTCTTCACCGCACAATGTCTTTGGAACACTTGAAATTCCTGGAAGGGACTCATTTAGAAAGCCTTTGACAAAGTCTCTGCCTTGATTGAATGTCTTGGTTGTTTCAACTTCTGGTTCAAAAGTAGCATGAATTTAGGAAAAAAGCCCCATCACATTCAATAGATCTCATGCTTTACCAGAGAGGGGGTGCTGTACGGTGACCATCAACAATCCATTTCAGTATTGAAAGAAATGTGAGAAATATTCGACCTGATGAGTGTTGTCTCATTCATCCTCCTCCTCTCCTCTGTAACTACGCCCCAGGTTGTTGAGTGTTGTCTCATTCATCCTCCTCCTCTCCTCTGTAACTACGCCCCAGGTTGTTGAGTGTTGTCTCATTCATCCTCCTCCTCTCCTCTGTAACTACGCCCCAGGTTGTTGAGTGTTGTCTCATTCATCCTCCTCCTCTCCTCTGTAACTACGCCCCAGGTTGTTGAGTGTTGTCTCATTCATCCTCCTCCTCTCCTCTGTAACTACGCCCCAGGTTGTTGCTGCAAATGAGAATGTGTTCTCAGGTCAACTTACCTGGTAAAATAAGGGTTAAATTAATACAGAAAAATGAAATAAACAAATCTGCTGGCAAGGAGAGAGAGACCCCCCGACACACTAGAGACACAGAGACACAGAGACAAACACACACACATACCCACAGACCCTTGTATAGTCAATACACATTAGGATTAGTCTTGTTATGGCATAAGTGGGGTAAAGTTTGCTTATTTAAGAGGCAAATGTTAGCAGCCTGGTTGTAATGCATAGCAGTGGCAGATATTATAAGCAGGTGTGTGTGTGTGTGTGTGTTCAGTGTCCTTCCTTGGATTGGGTAAGAGGCTGGCTGAAGAGGCCCCAGGCTTCATTGAGAGTTCTGTGCAGGAGAAACCTGCCTTCATTTCAACAATGGTAAGTTTGCTAGACTTCAGCTTCCAGTTTTCTGTCAGACTCACTGTTTTAAGGCTCTGTGTGGATGATATTTTACCTGTGAATATGAAACGTCATCCTAAACAGTTTTACTCAGAACATTTCTAATCTTCCATTTCTAAGTAGTCACGTGACTTCACTTAAGAACCCATCTTCTGCTTCTGCTAGATAGACTACAAATGCTACCTGCATTAGCAAAACAAGGACATTTACTTGCAAATTCTTCAAATGGAAAACATTATGGAGATAAGGAGTGGGATTCATATTCATATTTCCAGCACAGTGTTTCTCTATCAGAAGAGCTCTCTAAATCAAAGCTCTCTGCTGCTGCTAGAACTATTTTATAATATTCATGAGCATGCAAGTCATTAAAGTTCCTGCAACCATTTTGGTTTGAAGCAGAGACTTGCGGAACTCCTTGCAGATAATGAGTACATTTTGAGTCTTTGAATTTCCTCTTCATTGGCAGCGGCACAACTCTTGCCCTATATAGTTGGCAACCATACAGTACTTACTACACGTGCTATCATCTACAGTAAAGTATTACTGTTGTTTTGCATGGTGTAGATATAAACTGCTGTTATGTCTAACTTCATGTGCCACTCAGTGAACCTTTTTGCTTAAATATACCACACCTCCTTGGGCCTTATTGCTGAATTATATACCACACCCATTTGAGCCTTATTGCTGAATTATATACCACACCCCCTTGAGCCTTATTGCTGAATTATATACCACACCCCTTTGAGCCTTATTGCTGAATTATATACCACACCCCCTTGAGCCTTATTGCTGAATTATATACCACACCCCCCCCTGGCTTTATTGCTGGAATATCCCTCATTCATCAGCTCATCTCTGCTGTCAGGGTGAGGTCAGGCATCAGTGATTTATCTAGGAGTTGTGTGTAGTCTATTGGAGGCCATCCACTAAGCTCCCTTATCTCTCCTATAAGAGCCCGTGGACTGGCTCTTTCTCACCATTGTTCCTCTATTGGAGCCCATCCACTAAGCTTCTTTATCTCTCCTATAAGAGCCCGTGGACTGGCTCTTTCTCACCATTGTTCCTCTATTGGAGCCCATCCACTAAGCTTCTTTATCTCTCCTATAAGAGCCCGTGGACTGGCTCTTTCTCACCATTGTTCCTCTATTGGAGCCCATCCACTAAGCTTCTTTATCTCTCCTATAAGAGCCCGTGGACTGGCTCTTTCTCACCATTGTTCCTCTATTGGAGCCCATCCACTAAGCTTCTTTGTCTCTCCTATAAAAGCCCGTGGACTGGCTCTTTCTCACCATTGTTCCTCTATTGGAGCCCATCCACTAAGCTTCTTTATCTCTCCTATAAGAGCCCGTGGACTGGCTCTTTCTCACCATTGTTCCTCTATTGGAGCCCATCCACTAAGCTTCTTTAT
Source organism: Salvelinus namaycush (assembly GCF_016432855.1). Lineage (NCBI taxonomy): Eukaryota > Metazoa > Chordata > Actinopteri > Salmoniformes > Salmonidae > Salvelinus > Salvelinus namaycush. Next base: position 30,403,042 of record NC_052330.1, read on the forward strand.
CTCTCCTATAAGAGCCTGTGGACTGGCTCTTTCTCACCATTGTTCCTCTATTGGAGCCCATCCACGAAGCTTCTTTATCTCTCCTATAAGAGCCCGTGGACTGGCTCTTTCTCACCATTGTTCCTGAGCTGTTGAGAATGACCTTCTGCTTCACTGTGCCAACAGCCATTTCTAATGCACTGTGCAGAGGTGAGGCTTTTCCCATGTGGTTATCTACATGTCCTGAGCCAGTCTCACCTCACGATACCACAGGTACTATTAAAATAGTATTTTAGAGGGCTTGGGCTCTGGTTAGCGGTTGCTGGTTGTTCTATTTGCTATTACCATTGGGATTATTCAATGCACACTTGTTTTCTCGGTTAGAGATAAGAAATTAGGCGTTTGGCAGAAGGGGATTTTGAAAATGCCAAAGCACGTTTACCCCTTTATATTGTAGACCTACTTCCTCTGGGATTTCAATGCCACTGTTCCATTTTAGGTGCCTTCGATATTGAGTTGGATGAACTGGATATTTGCACTGTGTGAATCTGCTGTATACGTTTCTGTGTAGCTATCCAACCCCACACTGCTCTTTTCTTATTACAGCTTTCATATAATAACATAAGGCTGCAGTAGAACGTCAACTAACCTGTACCCCCGCACATTGGCTCGGTACCGGTACCCCCTGTATTTAGCCTCATTACTAACCTGTACCTCCGCACATTGGCTCGGTACCGGTACCCCCTGTATTTAGCCTCATTACTAACCTGTACCCCCGCACATTGGCTCGGTACCGGTACCCCCTGTATTTAGCCTCATTACTAACCTGTACCTCCGCACATTGGCTCGGTACCGGTACCCCCTGTATTTAGCCTCATTACTAACCTGTACCCCCGCACATTGGCTCGGTACCGGTACCCCCTGTATTTAGCCTCATTACTAACCTGTACCCCCGCACATTGGCTCGGTACCGGTACCCCCTGTATTTAGCCTCATTACTAACCTGTACCCCCGCACATTGGCTCGGTACCGGTACCCCCTGTATTTAGCCTCATTACTAACCTGTACCCCCGCACATTGGCTCGGTACCGGTACCCCCTGTATTTAGCCTCATTATTGTTATTTTATTGTGTTACTTTTTAAATTTTTTACATTAGTTTTACTTTAGTCTAGTAAATATTTTCTTAACTCTAATTTCTTAAAACTGCATTGTTGGTTAAGGGCTTGTAAGTAAGCATTCCATTGTAATGTCTACACCTGTTGTATTCGGCGCACGTGACAAATACAATTTGATTTGATAAATTAGCAATAATCCGATCAAACATGTATCAAGGAGTATAGATTAAACCATTTGTCCTGTATGCGTGCATTTCTATGGCATTCATTAAAGTCATATATAATATCACAGACCATAACCACTTCTGTGAAGAGTTAATAAAGGAGGAGGCTTTAGTGAATATATTTTTTTTTCTTTCAAAAAAATGTCATTATGCAAAATAATCAACAACTTACGTCCCTACCTCAAACATGTCTAACAAAACAAAACACAGGTATAAACAAGAAAATACTAAATAGATACAAAAAATTATTATATATATATAACATTAAAAACAAAAATTATATAAAACAATATAATTTTAAAAATGTAACAATTCTAGTGCAATTGTATTCACTCAGAAAAAATATAATTATAATGATTCAGGAAGATGTTATTCTTGTTGTTATTCACTAGGGACAATGTCTTAACAAGATTACTAAATTCAATCAAAAATATTGGTAATTTTGGTATAGAAATCTGGAATTATTGTTTGTGTATAAAGTATTCGACAAAAATAATTTTAAAAATCACAATAATTTCAATGGTCTTGTTATCATTGCAATAGTAACATATTATATCCTTCATGTCAAAAACATGGGTAGTGTTCAAAAAGGTAAATAAGTATTCTGCAAGGTTTTTCCAAAAATATATCACAGATTTACATTCATAGAACAAGTGAGTCATATTTTAGCCTTCTTTGCAGAGATATTTAGTGTACAACTCACCTTCTGTCCCGACATTAAATTACATCATCCACAAAATTAGTTTAGGAGCAAGGTACATTTTCAATCAATAGCATTACTATTTTTTACATCTTTTCTCAAATTTGGTTTGGATAGGATTCAAAGTTCTGTTGCAAGGAATCTTGACACTAGGGGGGCGCCATTTCGACTTTGACCTCGTACTCAATTCTTGCTCGTACAATATGCATATTATTATTACTATTGGATAGAAAACACTCTCTAGTTTCTAAAACTGTTTGAATTATTTCTCTGAGTGAAACAGAACTCATTCTGCAGCACATTTCCTGTCAGGGAGTGAGATTTCAGAAATCGAGGTCCCTGTTCTGAGGTCAGTTTATAAGTCCCCATGTAAGCCATCGGGCTACATGCACTGCATACGCCTTCCTCTAGATGTCAGTAAGCGGGGAGAATTTGAATGGAGTGGATTGCGCAATCTGGGGCCCTATATAAGACCGTGGAACGGAAGTACCGTTCTTTTCAACGGGGCGCCTGGCGCATCAGGGACATCACAATGGCCTCCTGCAAAGCTTTCGTTTTAGCAGTTCTGTATCTCCGGTCATGTTTTTATTCGTTATAGTTGTTAAAGACATCATAAGGTAGTTAATTTAAACCGACTTATAGCAGTTTATATCAGTTTATTGCGATTTTCCTGGATTTCTTTGTGATGCGCTTTCACGAGTTGGACACCTCTCCAGTGGGTGGCTAACGTTAGCGGCTATTTCGACAGGACAAGAGGACATCTTTCAACCAAAAGACGATTGTTCTGGAGAAAACGTTAACGTTAACGTTAATTTTAAAAATCTAACACAGCGATTGCATTAAGAACTAATTTATCTTTCATTTGCTGTCCAATCTGTATTTTTTAGTCAAGTTTATGAATAGTTTTCGATTAGATTAGGTGCCTCTCCAAGATGGCGCCGGACAGATTGCTTGAAGTTTTGGCCACTAATCACATTGTATAACCACGATTTGTGCCGCTAAATATGCACATTTTCGAACAAACTCTATATGCATTGTGTAATATGATGTTATAGGACTGTCATCTGAAGAATTCTGAGAAGGTTAGTGAAAAAATTAATATCTTTTGGTGGTTTATACGTTATCGCTATTTTTGCCTTGAATCAATGCTGTTGTGATGTTTGCTATTGTGGTAAGCTAATATAACGCTATATTGTGTTTTCGCTGTAAAACACTTAGAAAATCTGAAATATTGTCTGGATTCACAAGATCTGTGTCTTTCATTTGCTGTACGCTGTGTATTTTTAAGAAATGTTTTATGATGAGTAATTAGGTAATACACGTTGCTCTCTGTAGTTATTCTAGTCGCTTTGGTGAGAGTTGTGATGGTGGCTGCAATGGTAAACTATGATTTATACCTGAAATATGCACATTTTTCAAACAAAACATATGCTATACAATAAATATGTTATCAGACTGTCATCTGATGAAGTTGTTTCTTGGTTAGTGGCTATTTATATCTTTATTTGGTCGAATTTGTGATAGCTACTGATGGAGTAAAAAACTGGTGGAGTAAAAAAACTGGTGTCTTTTGCTAACGTGGTTAGCTAATAGATTTACATATTGTGTCTTCCCTGTAAAACATTTTAAAAATCAGAAATGATGGCTGGATTCACAAGATGTGTATCTTTCATCTGGTGTCTTGGACTTGTGATTTAATGATATTTAGATGCTAGTATTTACTTGTGACGCTATGCTAGGCTATGCTAGTCAGCTTTTTTACTGATGGGGGTGCTCCCGGATCCGGGTTTGGGGAGAAGTAGAGGTTAAGGGTGAAGGGTGACTTCATTCAAATCTAAATCCGAAACAGACAGTCCACTTTTTAGAGCTAACACTTCGATCACACCAACAGTGTTTTTGCATTTTGATACACCAGAATTACATTAATTTCCAAAGAAATGCTGCGTTTGCCTTGCAACATTTTTATTGTATTTTACCTTTATGTAACCAAGTAAGCCAGTTGAGAACAAGTTCTCATTTACAACTGCGACCTGGCCATTGCATTGCTGTGCAGAGGAAGTTGTAGTGCGTTCGGTGTGGTGCATACGTTTTTTCCGAACGTATGCGTCAAACTGTACGTGTAGATGGCTTGACAGAAATGGTAGCAGAAGGTGAATGTTGAACTTTTGTTGCATACATATCCAGATGATGCTGCCCGACACTGTCGGTGTGATCGAAGCGTTAGAATGGCTCTTTCTTCAAGCGGTCTTGCCATCGGTAAAGCCCTTATAACGGCGCTGCAACGGAAAAACAACCAGACTGCATTGACGCATCACATTCTGCAGCTGGGGAGTGTAGTAGCCTAAGTATGACATTAACTTTGCATTTTACTTACTGTGGTGTTGTAGTTAATGCATTTGTTCTTTAGTTAGTTACAATTAATATGGTTCGTTCTGAAAATGTGATTTGTTATTTATTGAGGTGCTTCCATGTTTCAAATGAAGCTTCACTCAGAACAGATTGGCGCACAAAAGCGTTACACCCAATAAGTATTTACAAAATCAACACAAATCCTCTGATATGGGCCATATTACATTTTATATCTCAAAAAGATAATTTATCAATATAGATATATTCATAATTTTAAAAAAGTCAGAATACAGTGGTGAATACAGCCACATCCACACACGGGATTTATATCACTATATCACTTATACCCTGTGAGCTTCCTGGATTCCTATCAACCTTGCCTTTGGCAAAGCCATGCACAGTCTCAAATATTTTTAATTGTGTCACTGAGCTGCATAGCCATAAGAAACAATTAACTAGAATTGTGTTTAGAAGAGTGAAATGAGTTTATCTCGATGCTGTTGCTTCTAATTCCCACAGCTCTCCACAGATGACGACACCAGCACCTGTTGAACCCTAAAATGAAGATGGACAAAGGAAACAATAGGATTGCGTCGTCGTTGATCCTCCGTTCCTTGCATGTCGTAATCCTCTGGCTCTGTTCCTGCATGGGAAATTCATTTCATTTCTATTTCCCTCTGATCAAATGAAAAGGGGGAATAACAGACCCGAGGAGATAGCAGATACAACAATACAATGAGATCATAGTATTGCTTGCTGTAGCCCAAGGGATTGAAGGACTAAAAAGGGATATTTCAGGGGCGATTACAATGAAATATCTTAATTTATATTACATCAATATATTGCAGCAATATTGGAACATTGGACTTGTCTGATTTATCTAAAACATGAACAAAAATGAATATATCCCAAACCCGTGCGTTGCGATAATGGATGAGAGTGCGCAGTGTTAAACCCAGAGGTGGCAGAGTAGCGCCAAAACAGCGCTGATGCTGACACCTCCCCTGTCTGTCACGAGAAAGGGCAAGTAGACAAAATGGCTTTGCTGACGCAGGACTCCATTGCAAATATCCCCTAGATGAAAGATCCAGAGAGAATCAAAACTTTGGGCACAATGTATTACGGAGACTAATGGACCACTTTTTATTTTACTAGGCAAATCAGTTAAGAACAAATTCTTATTTACAATGACGGCCTACCCCGGACGACGTTGGGCCAATTGTGGCCCGCCCTATGAGACTCCCAATCACGGCCGGATGTGATTCAGCCTGGATTCGAACCAGGAAATGTAACGACGCCTTAAACGATGCCTTAAACTGCGCTACTCGGGAGCCCACTTGTTGAAATGGATAATGCTGTCATGGTTCTTAGATGTTATAATGGTAGCCCACCAAAGAATGGTTCAGTAAATGCAAATGAAGATCGCATGCATGGGTCAGCCATGAATGAGAATACCCCAACCCCACATCTCAACAAAGAGCAGCACTGTTCAATAGAGCCCGATGCGGTGGAGGAGAACTGCCGCGCGCAGGTGGACGTGGCGCACAGCCTGGGCTTTCCCTCTTCTGCCTGGATGACGAAACGAAAACACGGAGCGCACCTCTCGTGTGTCAAGTCAGCGGTGGAGCTGTGAAAGGTCAGTGTTAGATTTATAAAGCGAGTTCCCAGGCGGGGGAAAGAGGGAGGGGAGTTCTACGCCTGTCACCTTTTGTATCAGCGCAGAAGCACAGCCAGCACATGAGCGCGGACAGACAGGCAGTGCGGGACAGACGGCTGTGCGGGGAGAGAGCGACCCAGAAGCTACACAGGGAAACCAAGCACCGCAGTCCAGGCAGGAAGGATGGGGATGTGGGAACGGCGTCTGTGCTTCTGAAGATAAGTCTGATTTAGTGATTGAAGTGTCTGGAAAGAAACTTGAAGCGCATAAAGCCGTTTTGGATGAGAAAAGTGACTATTTCAAGGCGCGGCAGTCCCGAGACGTATGCCGAGTAAAGGGGGTGAGTTTTAAGACTTTGACAATATTGGTGGATTACATTTACTCGTCCCGAATGGAGGTTAGTAAGGTTCATATTGTAGAGGTCATCACCCGGGCTAAAGTGTTATAAATTCCTTGCGCGGTTCAAGCTGCTGTCGATAAAATGTCGGAGCAGATTACTGCTGAGAACTGCTATGAGATTTTGACAATAGCCAAAAGGCAACGTATCGGTGAATTGAAGCAGAAAGCCTACAAGCACATGAGTGACAATTTCTTGGAAATACTGCGTGATCCTGCTGTCTATGGGCGTTTGACCGGAGGGGAGAGAGAGCTGATTCTCACTATGAGAATGGAGGGAAAGAGGGCGTTGGTGGTGGCTGAAATCAACGAGGTGTATGACCGCGCCGGGAGCAGACCTCCAAGCCGCGAGAACAGTCGCCCCCAGAGCCCTCTATCGATGGTGTCCCTGGAGGAGAACCATGTGATTTACTATTACAACGAGGAGACAAAGGACTGGAAAGTGCTGACGAAGATGCCGGATGAAATCAACACAAAGGGCTCTGGGATATGCACCATGTACAATTATCTATTCGTAGCAGGTGGAATCAAAGTGCAGGGCGACAAAGGCAAAGTCTCGGACAAGGTGTTTTGCTACAACCCTCTCACTGACAGCTGGAGCGAAATACGACCGCTCACCCAGGGTCGGTCTCAGCTCAAGCTGGTGTCCATGGACGGCTACCTGTTTGCAATCGGAGGGGAGTGTCTCTTCACGGTGGAGAAATACGACCCTCGCACTGACAGATGGAGCCCTGTGGCGCCTCTACCAAAAGGGGCGTTCGCTGTTGCGCACGAGGCAACGACCTGTAATGGAGAGCTGTTCGTATCAGGAGGCTCTCTCTTTTATCGTCTGCTAAGATATGACAATAGAAGAGCTGACTGGGAGGAATGCCCGTTCAACAACAGCAGGAAGAAATCCACCGACATGGTGGCGTTCAAAAACTTCATCTACAGGTTTGACGTGAACCGTGACTATGGCGTCAACGTGTTCAAATACAACACTGTGGTGAAAATATGGCATGACAGTGCGTCCCTGGAGCAGACCAACCCCTTGCCCTTTCGCTGTGCTGTCATTGGCAACACCATTTACTGTGTGAACAAGTCCCAAACATTGCAGTTTGTTGTGGAAGAGGAGAATGAACAGTTTTTGCCTGAGGCACTGGCACTCAAAGCACCTGTAGAGGCTAAAGGTGCCCTTGTTCCATTTGTCCTGGCTCTGCCCAAGACAGCCTGAGACAGAATAATGCACAATATTTCCCTATTTTTGGAGACTCACTAAAAGCGGCCTCAGAAATGTCATTTGAGGACAAAATATGTTGTGTTTGATAAAAGACTGTGATAAGAATGACAAATTAAATAATTTGTCAATTTTCATGAACAGTATTTGTAATTCCTGCCAGAGGACAGTAATATTGTGATAGGCTTCTCTTATCTTGCCACTATGGCTATACACTTCAACAGCTCTACAGAAACAATGTAGCCTACTGTATAGACCTAGGTGATGTCAATAGGCAGAACTTTTTCATCAACAGCACTGCCAAAGCAATATTTATTCCCAGGTGTTTATAATTCAATGTCAATACAACTATTGCATGATTCAAATTGTTTTCCTCTGAGAGTATTACCTGTTATTACTAAGTGGAAACATTGCCGTGTTCTTTCTTAGAGTAGGAATAAAACGTGTTGCAAAGCAGCTTTTGCCAAAGGCAGGGGAGATATACACACTGGGAGATAACAAGGATCACTGTTGATATAATATCACCTAGCTACTATGACTGTATTACAGGGAATGATAGAACATCTCACCGTAAAGGATTAGCAGCATAAAGAAATCGATTTGAATGTCTAAGGAAAGTCTGGTTTGAGTGGCTATATTGTCTATTAGTCTGTGACCTGGAAAACAACATTAATTTTTCACATTACTGTAAGTATGGCATCTTTAGGTGGACTTGTCTTCCAAACCCTCTCAGCCCTGATGCCCTGACCACAGGCGGACAGTCTCATTTTAGAGCTGGGCATATTGACCCATAACGCCAACTCTCCAAAATGTGCTGAGTTAGGCACTAAAGATATTTGTGAGATTCATGTTTTTTGACACCTTAGAGTATTTTTTTATTTGTATTTTTTTTTTGTTACACTTTTCACCCTTGTCTGCGGCGATTGTGCAATAGTTTATTTATCAATCCATCAATGGACAGCAGTTTGTGAAACGAATGTACCCGACAGCATGTTGTGAAATTCACAGTTGGGATAGTTGCTGTTGCTGCACAGCTTCCTTTTATTTATTTAACCTTAATTAACCTTCCTTATAGAGCGCCTGTAGAGGGCTACGGCTGTTTACAGCAGGACCAGGCCTTTGCTCCAATGTGTGCTTTGCCTGGTCACCCAGTCCAGCCTGCAGGGTCAAAGAGAGGGTAATTCACTCAAGCCTCAAGGGGAAAAGACTCACTGTGAAATGAGAATATGACCCTGTCTGGCAGTGAATGAAAATCCAATTGTGCTCGCATGTGTGCGCACACACACACGCACGCACGCACGCACGCACGCACGCACGCACGCACGCACGCACGCACGCACGCACGCACGCACGCACGCACGCACGCACGCACGCACGCACGCACGCACGCACGCACGCACGCACGCACGCACACACACACACACACACACACACACACACACACACACACACACACACACACACACACACACACACACACACACACACACACACACACACACACAGTGTGAGGCCTGTGACTTGCTGCCAAGTCTCGGTGGGCCCATATGCTGATGGTCTCTGCCCTAAGGTGTGCCATGTCCACTTACTGTGGGAGCCTATAGGCTCTAACAATAGAATCAATCATCCCCTCACCTCTCTGTCATAGTCATAGATCCTGTTTCAAAGGGATGACCTTCAAAGACGTGAAGTCACCCTTTACAGTATGTCCTTATTTTATCCTGTTCAGTGAAGAGTGCACCAATGTAGCTGCCTTTCCGTGCCGCACCCATTGCTGAGGACAAGGCCAGGTTTTAATGTACTGTAACTTCAAGCCCTAGCTTCCTCTGTCTTTTAGGGTGTTTCTTACTGCAATAAAAAACTTTTTTGATTATATAAAAAAACATTTTTTGATTATTATTTTTGAGGATCATTAGTGCTTGTGTTTATATGACAAAGATCCCGCCGCTAGTCTATATTCAGCTTGCTGCTGGGTCTAATCAAACGTCTTCATGAATGAGCATGCTGTGTGAGTTAAGTTTATGTGGACCAAGGCAATCGTACTGCCGAACTAATGGCCAAAGGCTAATAATACTAATCCAAGGCTTGTAAGCTTGTGAGTGATGGTGTTGGGTGTTTCAGTTTCAGTATGTTTGAATTGCTGTAATAAAACCAGTTATTTGCATCTCCTGCCTGCTCGCTCACTCGCTGACTGGCTCTTTATTTCCTGTTTATGGTTTGACAGCTTCAATGGTTTTCAATCATACCTTATTTATCTGCTGTATGACAGCCTTTCAACTCCAAAACAACCACATTCACTACTGTAGTGGTGTATAGTACATTATCAATATATTGATTTTTGGTGTGTTAACGTACTGCCTCATTGACGGATGTAGGGTTCCTGCACACAAATATACAATTTCTTTGTCAAATTGTCAAAGATTTCAGCCACCACAGTATTCTCTCTGCTACTGGATGGCAAGCGTTACCGTTCTACCAAGTCTGGAACCAACAAAACCCTGAACAGCTTCTACCACCAAGCCATAATACTGCTAAATAGTTAAGTAGTTAACCAAATAGCAGCCTAAAGTGATCAGAAATCTCAACTAGCAAGCAAGTCGCAGGAATGAAGAATTGAGTGCGTGCGCATTCATGCGAAGAATTCTGTCAGAGGGGAGCTTTTCGGCACAACACCAACACCCAAAATGAGTACCGCTAACTATTTCAGTCCGAGTCAAGCATTGATCATCAATACGCTTTATGAGTTGGCCTTGGAAGCTGAACTGACACTAGTTATTGCCATGGGAATAGAGGAGGACTTGGCCAACAGTTGTTCTCACAGCCTTGTGGCTTGCGTGATGGTGTGACTTGCGGCAGGAGACGCAATATGTTTGCCAAATACAGTTTTTTTTTATCCACTTGCTCAAACCAAGGTTACATTTCACAATATCTCCTTTGTACTAAAACTATATCAAATTGTCTTGGTCACATACACATATTAGGCAGATGTTATTGCAGGTGTAGCGAAATGCTTGTAGGATCCGACGAATGCCTAAAAAAATCCGTTCTTACATCCGAATGACTGCGTCTTTGTCTCTACGTGGATTCAACTGGTTGTACCTGCTCCTTTAAACCTCTTTTATACCTTTAGTAATTTAAAGGTACAAAAGTACAAGTATTAGATAATATCTTTCATAAACATAGCGGAACCCTTAGTCACAGTGTTTTGACTTGCCAGTTAAATGAATGACAGACAGCCACTTGTGTAAGGAAAGTGCTAACAACATGCTAACATAATTTTCCACACTCGTCAGTCAGGTTTTCAATGTCACTCTCTGGGAGGGCTGCTTGTAGTATTGGTAGCTTAGCAGGATCAATTCACTTTTAGTAATACTATAATATTTTAGACAGTATCCTTACATAACTTAAACATCACAGGAGGTTGGTGGAACCTTATTTGGGGAGAACGGGCTTGTGGTAATGACTGGATCAGAATCAGTGGAATGGTCTTAAATACATCAAACACATGGTTTCCTTGTGTTTGATACCATTCCATTTACTCCATTCCAGCCATTATTAGGAGCCGTCCTCCCCTCAGCAGCCTCCTGTGTTGAAAATAGGACTATTGTTTAGTTTTAAACATTTAAAATGACATAAGAAATGTTGGGTAATTACAAATTATGATTTTAATAATTGAATCAGGGGTGTCATATATGCTTAGTCATGATTAATGATGAATTGTTGATAATGATAGGTTGAGGGCAGAGTCATGAACACAACAGACCCCCTGCAGAAGCTTCTCACACTGTACACCGGGTATTACATAGAGACAGACAATTCAATTTGGATCTTTAATTAGCAAGTGAGCACAAATGACAGCAATCAAGCCCCAAAGGTTAAAAACCAGCAACAAATGTAACATTAAGTTGACAATAATATGCACTAACTAAATAGTGCATATGAGATTGTCTGTCCTATGAACCAATTACCTAAGACAATAACATAATTTCACTCAAATCAAATATGACCTAATATTTGGCTTTCTTAAACAACAATACTGCCTTATCTTTGTAGAACTCACTTAATTCTAGGGAAGCTGTCTCCGCACTGATTTTACAACACTTAATTCCAGACTGTGTAGAGACATAGTGTAAAGAGTGTAAATGGCGCCATCTACTGGGTAACAATAACAACGCTGGTACATCTACTAATTGTGAGCAGTTTGCCATGCTGAAACCCAGATTACATAGTATTGTCCTTCCGTCAATAAATACATTAGGAAATTAATATAGGCCATAAAAAAGTATTGTTTTACTTTGTCTTTCAAAATATGTTCAAACATAGACATAAACCACAATTGTGCATTAACCAAAGACAGAACTGCATAAAAGCAACAACCGATATATCATATTCATAAACAATAAACAGCAAGTAGAAACAGTTGACATTACAGTAGGTACCATTTAAATAAACACTTTTGTTATTTTACATTGATTATTCCATGTAAGGCTTATGGAAACATTCAATAAAGATGGCATAGGTACATTGATAAATGTATCAGACTACGCTAGGGTTCACAGCAATAGCAGTCTCCACCACAGGGTCTCGTCCTCACATGGTGAAAGAAGATGCATTGTCTGTAGAGGAACCATCCATAGACTTGCGGACAGTGGAGACATACATCTCTGACGTGGCCCTGGAGAAGCGTCTGGGATTCATGACCCTCTTCCCAATGCACCACACATCCTCCACAATCTTCCTGAAGTGGTTCCTGAACTTCACCCCGATGAAGGCGTATAGGACCGGGTTGAGGCAGCAGTGCAGGTAGGCCACCGTTTCCGTCACTGTCTTGGCCACTTCGGTGGCATCCACGTGACTGCAGGCCAGGTTCTGGAACTTGTTGACCGTGTCGTAGAGCAGCGCGACGTTGTAGGGCAGATGACAGATGATAAACACGACCACCACAGCCAGCACCACGCGCACCGCCTTGTGCCTCTGGAAGTTCTTGGCACGCAGCAGCGTGACAATGATGTTGGCATAGCAGAAGCCCATGACCAACAGGGGCAGCAAGAAGCCCACCGCCATCTGGGTGCTCGGGACCAGGATCTTCATCTGACGGGCTGTGGCGTTGTCTGGGAACCTGAAGTTGCAGACTACATAGTCCTCCTCCTCTAAGAATATGGTGTTCTCCAGATCAAACGGTGTTGTAGCATTGTTGTAATCATAGTTGTCATAATAATTTCCAAGGGTGCTGTGTGCAGGCACATAACGCTCGTAGTAGACAAAGGTGGGGACAGAGAGGAGCAGGGCCAGGCTCCAGACTGCAGCGCAGATGATGCGGCTGAAGATCAGGGAGCGGAGCCGGAAGGAGCGACGGGCCTGGACGATAGCAATGTAGCGGTCGGTGCTAATACAAGCTAACAGCAGCATGCCACTGTACAGGTTGACGCTGTAGGCCCCGCGGAGAACCTTACAGGCCACCGTCCCCATGGCCCAGCCACTCTGCTCATTGTAGATGATCAGGGGTAGAGCCGCCACAAACAGCATGTCTGCTATGGCCACGTTCAGAAGGTAGACGTCCGTCATGGACTTGGCCTTCTTGTAGAAGGCGTAGGTGACGATCACCAGGATGTTGCCCAGTAAACCCAGGATGCAGATGACAGAGTGGATGTAGAGTCGCACCACTGTCTCCACACTGTTGTTGTCTTCCATATTACATGGCTCCACCACATCATAGTCATACGCCACTGAATTGTTAACTGTTTCCTCGCCATTATCCGTATGGTTCATTTTCTCCTATGGATAGAGAGAGCACTCAGAGAAGAACAGGTCTTTCATTTAATAACACACTTGGAATTTATTTCAACATATAGTATGTACTCATGGCATCCCCCCCCCCCCCAAAAGCATTTCTGTTTTATTGAAATGTATCCTATCACTATCAACTACTGTATACGTATATTATTTTAACTATAAAGCAAAATTCTGATTGTAGTTAATTAACATCCTTACAAAGGTGTGACTGAAGTAATCTGGAGTCAAATAGGGTTGGCAGTGTGGTGCGATTCAGAGAAAGGAAATTTGCAGAGAACCAGGTCACATAACCCCAATCTTGCTTGACTGTGACCCAAATTCTTCTTTAAATGCACGAGTGTGGTTAAGTATCTGAAGTGAACAACTGGGGTTGGCTTTCAATGACGCACAGTACTTCATGTCAGTATTGAGACTTTTAGGGGCAATGCTGGCATTATCAATTGGCAATTCATTGTACATTTGTAATTTTAAAAAATCTGTGTTTTGAATATAAAAATGTCTCAATGTTATTGACAAAGACATGACATTGTTGTTCTGCTTCTGGTTGTTGTTCCTACTATTCACTTCTGCATGGTGGCTGTTCCCAAAGCATAAAGATTACATGGGGTGGCAAAACAACCACAGCAAGGCAACAATGGTTTGATTTATCATCTCGCCTGACTTCCCTGATCAAATGTCAACTGAAGCACATGATCAGCTAAGTGGATATTGGAGAAATTAATATATGTACAAGGAGCATTGTGAGTTCATATGAAGCTAATTGGATATCTAGAAATTATATCAGATGTATGCATGGAACATTATTTTATGTATACCTTCATCCATGTTAGATTACTCAAACATACTGTATTTCCCGCTTCATTCTTATATAACATCCCCCACCACCTGACAGATGAAGTGAAGACATACAGTACATCGACGTACCTTACTGTTTTCTATACATCCCTCTGAGGTCTACTAAAGGTACATCCACTGGCTTTATATTCTTTCTCTCTTCTGACCTATTAGTGATGGTGGCTTAACTACAACCATTTCGGTTCTTTCATGTTGGCTGTGGAGGATCAATCTGGGCCAGACAGCCTAGTCAAAGGCTTTTGCATAGGCTATGTTGTAGAATATGTTTTGTGGGACATTGCTTATTCTCTGCGGTGAGGTTCCCCTTTCCTAGCTGCAGAGTGTATGCATACATTTCAGCAAGATCCTGAGATTTTGGGGGATTTATTCCCAGGTTATGTGAGTTCAGACCGTGTAATAAACCTAAACAACAAATAAAAGCAGTCTCATGTAGCATGGACCTATTGCAGACAAGTAACTGTTTTCAGTGGTGTAAAGTACTTAAGTAAAAATACTTTATTTTTATTTTTTGAGTATCTGTACTTTACTTTACTATTTATGTTCTTGACTACTTTTACTTCACTACATTCCTAAAGAAAATAATGTACTTTTTACTCAATATATTTTCCCTGACACCCAAAAGTACTCGTCACATTTTGAATGCTTAGCAGCACAGGGAAATGGTCCAATTCACACTTATCAAGAGAACATCCCTGGTCACCCCTACTGCCTCTGATCTGGTGGACTCACTAAAAACAAATGCTTTATTTGTAAATTATGTCTGTTGAGTGTTGGTGTGCCCCTGCCGATCCATAAATAAAAATAACAAAACAAGAAAATTGTGCCGTCTGGATGGTTTAATATAAGGAATAAAAAAATATTTATACTTTTACTTTTGATACTTTTGATACATAAGTATATTTAAAACCAAATACTATTACTCAAGGAATATTTTACTGTGTGACTTTCACTTTTAATTGAGTAATTTTCTATTAAGGCATTACTTTTTCTCACGAATGACAATTGAGTACTTTTTCCAAGTGTGACAGACTTATGATAGAAAAAGTACTTTTGTGAAATGAATGAATGGTAATTAAAATTGTATAATGTGCATCAATGCAGACAATTACATTTCAGACAATACAGTCAAAAAGTAGAATTGAAACGAGTTGCAAACAACTGTGTCAATTTCAGGTATGACATGTTTAGAAATCAACTGATTTTATTACAATACACACAATGTAATCTACAGAAAGATCTAGTTGAATGTCATGTTTCCAAATAAAGATTTAAGTGCATGTTGAACATATTTAACCCAGCAGTTTTCCTTACATTAAGAACAACAGTAAATTATATATTTTATTAAACATGTTAAGATTGCTTCAGTCACATATTATTCCATGTATTGTGTAAGAGAGGACTTACCAGAAAAACGGAGTAATCAAGTTTCAAAAGACTCTTGGGACTATTCTAAGCCAAGTTTGAAAGGAAGCTGTGAACCTCAGAATCTCTCAATTAGAGAAAACAGGAAGAAGTCAAGTTTTTCTCTGTTTGATCAACCTAGACTGTCAGCTGTGGAAACAAGCACTGTCGCAGCATGCACTGTCGCTCTCAAATAAAAACCTATTGGCTGACACGTACATAACACAAGATCTGAGCAGAAGAACTCAAGAAACATGCTCATTAAACCTTAACTCTTTATTGACCTTTGAAACGTATTGACTGTTAATGATTGCTCACTTCTATTCGTTCAACTATTTTGAATATTAGGTACACTGGAAACAGTGTGCATTATTTTAAAGACATGCATTACATGGGGGATAAAGTTTCAAAGCGGTGTCACTGATTAGTACTATCATGTGAATAAAGCATACATACATTTTACAGTGCCTTCGGAAAGTATTCATACCCCTTGACTTATTCCACATTTTGTTTTTACAGTCCAAATTAAAAATGTATTGAATATATTTTTTTCTCTCACCCATCTAAACACAATACCCCATAATAACAGAGTGAAAACATGTTTTTAGAAATGTTTGCTATTTTATTGAAAATAAAATACAGAAATATATAATTTACATAAGTATTCACACCCGAGTCAATACGTTGTAGAAGCACCTTAGGCAGTGATTACAGCTGTGAGTCTTTCTGGAGAAGTCTAAGAGCTTTCCACACCTGGATTGCACAACATTTGCCCATTATTCTTTTCAAAGTTCGGTCAAATTATACTGACCAAAAATGTAAAGGCATACTGAAACAATTTCAAAGATTTTACTGAGTTACAGTTCATATAATGAAACCAGTCAATTTAAATACATGCGTTAGGCTCTAGTCTATGGACTTCACATGACTGGGTATACAAATACGCATCTTTTGGTCACAGGCGTGAATCAGAACACCAGTCAGTATCTTGTGTGACCACCATTTGCCTCATGCAGCATGAAACTTCTTCGCATAGAGTTGATCAGACTGTTGATTGTGGAATGTTGTACCACTCCTCAATGGCTGTGCGAAGTTGCTGGATATTGGTGGGAACTGGAACACGCTGTCGTACGGGTCGATCCAGAGCATCCCAAACATGCTAAGTGGGTGACGTGTGGTGAATATGCAGGCGATGGAAGAACTGGGATATTTTCAGCTTCCAGGAAGTGTGTACAGATCCTTGCAACATGGGGCAGCGCATTATCATGCTGAAACATGAGGTGGTGGCGGTGGATGAATGGCACGACAATGGGCCTCAGGATCTCATCACTGATCTCTGTGCATTCAAATTGCCATGGATAAAATGCAATTGTGTTCGTTGTCCGTAGTTTATGCCTGCCCATACCATAACCCCACCGCCACCGCAGGGCACTTTGTTCACAATGTTGACATCAGCAAACTTGCTCGCCCACACGACGCCATACACGTGGTCTGCTGCTGTGAGGCCGGTTGGATGTACTGCCAAATTCTCTAAAATGACGGAGGTGGCTTATGGTAGAGAAGAAAACATTAAATTATCTGGCAACAGCTCTGGTGGACATTCTTGCAGTCAGCATGCCAATTGCAAGCTCCCTCAAAACTTGACATCTGCAGCATTGTGTTGTGACAAAACTGCACATTTTAAAGTGGCCCTTTTGTCCCCAGCACAAGGTGCACCTGTGTAATGTTCATTCTGTTGTATTAGCTTCGTGATATGCTACACCAGTCCGGTTGATGGATCCTTTTGGCAAAGGAGAAATGCTCACTAACATGGATGTTAACTAATTTGTGCACAAAAGTTGAGAAATTTTATTTTATTTCAGCTCATAAAACATGGGACCAACACTTTACATGTTACCTAATAACAGTTTCAGACGGTTCTTGGAGCTCCCGCATGCGTATTGTAATTTACAACCCTGTGGCACCAGGACAAAAATAGATACAATTTCATTACACAGGGACCCCTTGTGCTGGGGACAATAAAAGGCCACTAAAATGTGCAGTTGTCACACAACACAAAGTCACAGTTATCTCAAGTTGAGGGAGCGTGCAATTGGCATGCTGACTGTAGGAATGCCCACCAGAACTGTTACCAGAGAATTTAACGTTTTAGAGAATTTGTCAGTATGTCCAACCGGCCTCACAACCACAGAACACGTGTATGGCGTCGTGTGGGCGAGGGGTTTGCTGATGTCAACGTTGTGAACACAGCGCCGGATGGTGGCGGGCAGGCAGGCAGGCATAAGCTACGGACAACAAACACAATTGCATTTTATTGATGGCAATTTGAATGTACAGAAATACCGTGAGGTGATCCTGAGGCCCATTGTGAGGCCCATTTTATTTTATTTTTTTATATAAGGCATCTGTGAACAACAGATAAATATCTGTATTCCCAGTCAGGTGAAATCCATAGATTAGGGCCTAATGATTATATTTCAATTGACCGATATCCTCATATGAACTCAGTAAAATCTTTTAAATTGTTGCATGTTGTGTTTATGTTGTTCAGTATAGAAACACACCATGGCATAGCACTAGTGCAAACTATGAATGCGCAGTGGTAGTATGTGCAGAAACTACAGGCTACACAATAACCATCTCTAAACTAACATATTATGAATAAATACTCATGCAATTAAGGCAATGCTGGCACAGACAATATAAAGTTGAAGTGGGAAGTTTACATACACTTAGGTTGGAGTCATTAAAACTCGTTTTTCAACCACTCCACTAATTTCTTGTTTACAAACTATAGTTTAGACAAGTCGGTTAGGACATCTACTTTGTGCATAACAAGTAATTTTTCCAACAATTGTTTACAGATTATTTCACTTATAATTCACTGTATCACAATTCCAGTGGGTCAGAAGTTTACATACACTAAGTTGACTGTGCCTTTAAACAGCTTAGAAAATTCCAGAAAATTATGTCATGGCTTTAGAAGCTTCTGATAGGCTAATTGACATCATTTGAGTCAATTGGAGGTGTACCTGTGGATGTATTTCAAGGCCTACCTTCAAACTCAGTGCCTCTTTGCTTGACATCATGGGAAAATCAAAAGAAATCAGCCAAGACCTCAGAAAAAAATTGTAGAGCTCCACAAGCCTGGTTCATCCTTGGGAGCTATTTCCAAATGCCTGAAGGTACCACGTTTATCTGTACAAACAATAGTACGCAAGTATAAACACCATGGGACCACGCAGCCGTCATACCGCTCAAGAAGGAGACTCGTTCTGTCTCCTAGAGATGAACGTACTTTGGTGTGAAAAGTGCAAATCAATCCCAGAACAGCAGCAAAGGACCCTGTGAAGATGATGGAGGAAACAGGTACAAAAGTATCTATATCCACAGTAAAACGAGTCCTATATCGACATAACCTGAAAGGCAGCTCAGCAAAGAAGCCACGGCTCCAAAACCGCCATAAAAAAGCCCGTCTACGGTTTGCAACTGCACATGGGGACAAAGATCGTACTTTTTGGAGAAATGTCCTCTGGTCTGATGAAACAAAAATAGAACTGTTTGGCCATAACGCCCATCGTTATGTTTGGAGGAAAAAGGGGGAGGCTTGCAAGCCGAAGAACACCATCCCAACCGTGAAGCACGGGGGAGGCTGCATCATGTTGTGGGGGTGCTTTGCTGCAGGAGGGACTGGTGCACTTCACAAAATAGATGGCATCATGAGGGAGGAAAATGATGTGGATATATTGAAGCAACATCTTAAGACGTCAGTCAGGAAGTTAAAGCTTGGTCGCAAATGGGTCTTCCAAATGGACAATGACCCAAAGCATACTTCCAAAGTTGTGGCAAAATGGCTTAAGGACAACAAAGTCAAGGTATTGGAGTGGCCATCACAAAGCCCTGACCTCAATCTTATAGAAAATTTGTGGGCAGAACTGAAAAAGTGTGTGAGCAAGGAGGCCTAAAAACCTGACTCAGTTACACCAGCTCTGTCAGGAGGAATGGGCCAAAATTCACCCAACTTATTGTGGGAAGCTTGTGGAAGGTTACCCGAAACGTTTGACCCAAGTTAAACAATTTTAAGGCAATGCTACCAAAGACTAATTGAGTGCATGTAAACTTCTGACTCACTGGGAATGTGATGAAAGAAATAAAAGCTGAAATAAATCACTCTATTATTCTGACA
The DNA here is from genome assembly GCF_016432855.1 of Salvelinus namaycush. Lineage (NCBI taxonomy): Eukaryota > Metazoa > Chordata > Actinopteri > Salmoniformes > Salmonidae > Salvelinus > Salvelinus namaycush. Next base: position 30,422,914 of record NC_052330.1, read on the forward strand.
TTTCACATTCTTAAAATAAAGGGGTAATTCTAACTGACCTAAAACAGGGAATTTTTACTAGGATTAAATGAATGTCAGGAATTGTGAAAAACTGAGTTTAAATGTATTTGGCTAAGGTGTATGTAAACTTCTGACTTCAACTGTAAATACCATGGATGTCATATCTGAAATATACACAAACATTAGCTTCATGTTAAACAGCACTGCATGTGCAGTTAAAATGTAAGGAAGTAACAATAAGTGAGTCAGAATTGCTAACAGCATAAAACCCACAAGTATAAACTCACAAACCACTTTATGGATGCACACACAATCTTCCTGGTAAAAACACTGATAACTTGGGTCTTCACCTGCCGACAACGACAGCCACTGACCTGGGATGGGTCAGAGTCTAAATATGCATTCGGGCCTTGGAATCAAGGAGGCTGTTGATAGACAGCTGAGAAAGGGAGAAATCACCCTAATGGGACTGTGGGGAAAGTCACGTGCACAGGCATGGCCTTTTTTCCCTTACTGCCATTACATTCTTCACTGTTTTAAAAAGTCACCATTGGTCAACCGAGTTAGGAAGGACGCCTGTATATTTGTACTGACTGGACATATTGATACACTATCCAAAGTGTAATTAATTAATAACTTCACCATGCTCAAAGGGATATTCAATGTCTGCCTTAAAAAAAAAAAAAAAAATTAGGCGCCCTTCTTTGCGAGAAAAACCACCCTGGTTTTTGTGGTTGAAACTGTCTGCCAACATATGTTAGTGCCACAGCATAAATTACAGTAAACTCCCACATTGTGGTTTCAGATTGACAGAAAACATGTCATTCATGTATCAACATGTCATCCCTGAGATCCTTGACATTCAATTGTGATACATGATGTTATAACGGAGCACAATAGAAACAGTCTTCAAGAACAATCTGGGTAAGGGGTGATTTTATTAGTTCTGTGTACACGCCATAGGAGGCTGGTGGGAGGAGCTATAGGAGGATTGGCTCATTGTAATGGCTGGGATGGAATTAATGGAACGGAGTCAAAACACGTTTAACTCCTTTCCAAAGATACCATTACAACCATTACAATGAGCCCATCCTCACATAGCTCCTCCCACCAGCCTCATCTGGTACACACAACATAAATAATAGTTAACATAGTAGAAATGGCCTGTGTGGTATAAGGCTGATGGACTGTCATGCCACCTCCTCCATGTAGTCAGCTCCTTGAGTCTGGCTGAGCTGAGATACCACTCAGGACCTCAGTGTCTCATCAAACTGATGGGGGGGATAGATAGGCTGGGGGAGAGGAGAAAATAAAGGGTAAGAGTGTGTGAGAGACAGGGTAATATACCAATACCACCAAAGACACCCTACTTTCTTATTTACTCAAACATAGCATTAGGGCATGATGATAGGGAACAGGCCATATTTAGCTAATCTAATGTAAACTATACACTACAAGTCAAAAGTTCACACCTACTTATTCAAGGGTTTTTCTTTATTTTTTACATTGTAGAATAATAGTGAAGACATCAAAACTATGAAATAACACATCTAGAATCATGTAGTAACCAAAAACGGGTTAAACAAATGACCATATAGTAGTCACCCTTTGCCTTGATGACAGCTTTGCACACTCTTGGAATTCTCTCAACCAGCTTCATGAGGAATGCTTTTGGAAACAGTCTTGAAGGAGTTCCCACATATGCTGAGCACTTGTTGGCTGCTTTTCCTTCACTCTGCGGTCCAACTCATTCCAAACCATCTCAATTGGGTCAAGGTCGGGTGATTGTGGAGGTCAGGTCATCTGATGCAGCAATCCATCACTCTCCTTCTTGATCAAATAGCCCTTACACAGCCTGGAGGTGTGTTGGGTAATTGTCCTGTTGAAAAACAAATGATAGTCCCACTAAGCCCAAACCAGATGGGATGGTGTATCGGCTGCAGAATGCTGTGGTAGCCATGCTGGTTAAGTGTGCCTTGAATTCTAAATAAATCAGTGTCACATGCAAAGCACCCCTACACCATCACACCTGCTCCTCCATGCTTCAAGGTGGGAACCACACATGTAGAGATCACCCGTTCACCTACTCTGCATCTCACAAAGACACGGCGGAACCAAAAATAAAAAATTTGGACTCATCAGACCAAAAGGACAGATTTCCACCGGTCGAATGTCTATTGCTCGTGTTTCTTGGCCCAAGCAAGTCTCTTCTTATTGGTGTTCTTTAGTAGTCATTTCTTTGCAGCAATTCGACCATGAAGGCCTGATTCACGCAGACTCCTATGAACAGTTGATGTTGAGATGTGTCTATTACTTGAACTCTGAAGAATATATTTGGGCTGCAATTTCTGAGGCAATTTCTGAGGCTGGTAACTCCAAAGTATCCTCTGCAGCAGAGGTAACTTCCTGTGGCAGTCCTCATAGTGCTTGGTTCTTGCGACTGCACTTGAAGAAACTTTCAAAGTTCTTTAAATTTTCTCGATTCATGTCTTAAAGTAATGATGAACTGCCTTTTCTGGTTGTTTATTTGAGCTGTTCTTGCCATAATATGGACTTGGTCTTTTACCAAATAGGGCTATCTTCTCTATACCACCACTACCTTGTCACAACACAACAGATTGGCTCAAACGCATTAAGATGGAAAGAAATTCCACCAATTAACTTTTAACAAGTTACACCTGTTAATTCAAATGCATTCCAGGTGACTACCTCATGAATCTGGTTGAGAGAATGTGGAGTGTGCAAAACTGTCAAGACAAAGGGTGGCTACTTTGAGTAATCTCAAATATAAAATATATTTTGATTTGTTGAACACTTTTTTGGTTACTACATCATTCCATATGTGTTATTTCATTGTTTTGATGTCTTCACTATTAATCTACAATGTAGAAAATAGTCAATATAAAGAAAAACCCTTGAATGATTAGATGTCCGAACTATTGACTGATACTTTGCAATGAGACTCGAAATTGAGCTCAGGTTCATCCTGTTTCCATTGATCATCCTTGAGAAGTTTCACAACTTGATGAGAGTCCACCTGTGGTAAATTCAATTGACTGGACATGATTTGGAAAGAACCACACCTGTCTATATAAGGTCCCACAGTTGACAGTGCATGTCAGAGCAAAAACCAAGCCATGAGTTTGAAGTATCTGGGGAAGGGTACCAAAACATTTCTGCAGCATTGAAGGTCCCCAACAACACAGTGGCCTCCATCATTCTTAAATGGAAGAAGTTTGGAACCACTAGGACTCTTCCTAGAGCTGGCCGCCTGGCCAAACAGAGCAATGGGGGAGAAGGGCCTTGGTCAGAGAGGTGACCAAGAACCCAATGTTCACTCTGACAAAGCTCCAGAGTTTCTCTGTGGAGATGGGAGAACCTTCCAGAAGGGCAACCATCTCTGCAGCACTCTACCAATCAGGCCTTTATGGTAGAGTGGCCAGACGGAAGCCACTCCTCAGTAAAAGGCACATGACAGTCCGCTTGGAGTTTGCCAAACGGCACCTAAAGGACTCTCAGACCATGAGAAACAAGATTCTGTGGTCTGATGAAACCAAGGTTGAACTCCTCGGCCTGAATGCCAAGTGTCACATCTAGATGAAACCTGGCACCATCCTTATACTGAAGCATGGTGGTGGCGGCATCATGCTGTAGAGATTGTTTTCAGGGACTGGGGGGGAAAGATGAACGGAGCAAAGTACAGATAGATCCTTGATGAAAACCTGCTTCAGAGCGCTCAGGATCTCAGACCCTAAGCACACAGCCAAGACAACGCAGGAATGGCTTCGGGACAAGTCTCTGAATGTCCTTGAGTGGCCCAGCCAGAGCCCAGACTTGAACCTGATCGAACATCTCTGGAGAGACCTGAAGATAGCTCCCCATCCAACCTGACAGAGTTTGAGAAGATATGCAGAGAAGAATGGGAGAAACTCCCCAAATACTGGTGTGCCAAGCTTGTAGCTTGGAAGACCCAAGAAGACTCAAGGCTGTAATCACTGCCAGAGGTGCTTCAACAAAGTACTGAGTAAAGGGTCTGAATACTTATGTATATGTAATTTTAGTTTACAATTTTTAATACATTTGCGAAAAATTCCCCAAAATAGTTTTTGCTTTGTCATTATGGGGGGAAAAAACGATTTAATAATTTTTAGAATAAGGCTATAATGTAACAAAATATAGATAGTGAAGGGGTCTGAAAACGTTCAGAGTGCACTGTATGTGGACACCCCTTCAAATTAGTGGATTCTGCTATTTCAGCCACACCTGTTGCTGACAGGTGTATAACATTGAGCACACAGCCATGCAATCTCCATAGACAAACATTGGCAGTAGAAAAGTAGCTTTACTGAAGAGCTCAGTGACGTTCAACGTGGCACTGTCATTGGATGCCACCTTTCCAACAAGTCAATTTCTCACATTTCTGCCCTGCTAGAGCTGCCCTGGTCAACTGTTAGTGCTGTTATTGTGAAGTGGTAGGCCACACAAGCTCAAGAAACAGGACCGACGAGTGCTGAAGCATGTAAAAATTGTCTGTCCTCATTGCAACACTCAATACCGAGTTCCAAACTGCCTGGAAGCAACATCAACACAATAACTGCTCATTGGGAGCTTAATGAAATGGGTTTCCATGGCCGAGCAGCCGCATACAAGCCTAAGATCACCATGTGCAATGCCAAGCGTCAGCTGGAGTGGTGTAAAGCTCATCGCCATTGGACTCTGGAGCTGTGGAAACGCGTTCTTTGGAGTGATGAATCCCGCTTCACCATCTGGCAGTCCGACGGACTAATCTAGGTTTGACAGATACCAGGAGAACTCTACCTGCCCCAATGCATAGTGCCAACTGTAAAGTTTGATGGAGGAGGAATAATGGTCTGGGGCTGTTTTTCGTGGTTCAGGTTAGAGCCCTTGGTTCCAGTGAAGGGAAATCTTCATGCTACAGCATGCAATGACATTCTAGACGATTCTGTGTTTCCAACTTTGGGGAAGATCCTTTCCTGCCCCTGTGCACAAAGCGAGGTCCACACAGAAATGGTTTGTCGAGATCAGTGTCAAAGAACTTGACTGGCCTGCAGATCCCTGACCTCAACCCCATCAAACACCTTTGGGATGAATTGGAATACCGACTGCGAGCCAGGCCTAATTGCCCAACATCAGTGCCCAACCTCACTAACGCTCGTGGCTGAATGTAAGCAAGTCCCCGCAGCAATGTTCCAACATCTAGTGGAAAGCCTTCCCAGAAGAGGAGGCTGCTATAGCAGCAAAGGGGGAACCAACTCCGTATAAATGCCCATGATTTTGGAATGAGGTATTGGACGAGCAGGTGTCCACATACTTTTGGTCATGTTGTGTACTCAAAGAGAATAAACTGTTGATTACATTTTGATTCATATACCCACACTATACTGGGATTTTTAATTCACCGATTACTTACTCTCTGACATTTGCAAGTGGATGTCTTCAACCAGCTTTCCTTTTCTCTACATAGAACTAAACCTGAACAAAACAGGAGTAAATAACTTCCTGTTTCTGAGTCTAGACTACTAGAGGAGCCCACTGCTGCTCACTATCTGAACACAGATACGTAGGGTTGAATGCCTGTTATCCTTACTATCATACATACCTTATTGCTGTTGTCAGGTCCCTCGACGGAAACCTCCTCGATCTCTTCTCCAATGCTCACCTCACGCTTAGAGATATCTGATCGATGGCTGGTGGAGGTGAAACACAGGAAACCCTTTAGATTTATATCTCTCATTGTACAGATAAGACATACAAGTGAATGAGCACTGAACACCATCTAAAAATAGCTAGTAAGATCTAGTGAAGATACAGGACAATGCCCTACATTACCTGTTAAAGTCATCATCACAGTCAACGTCATCATCTGTTAAAACAGAGGTATTTTTTAAGTATAAAAACAATACCAAGACAATATGAATGGCCGCTCGCATCAGTGGGTGCTCTGGTCAGTGGGTGCTCTGGTCAGTGGGTGTGCTTGCCCCCACCTGCCCCGAGATGCCTTCAGGGCGAAGCCCCCGCCCACAGTGTGAAACCAAACACGCATAAACACAAAATCCCCACCCTCACTCCTGATTGGAGGACCTCAAACATTTATACTGTGCATGTGTATGTATTTATTCCAACACTCATTAATTCATACAGCCACAGTTCAACCCATCTTTCCCAGTAAATCATAATTCCTCCATTTTCACCTGCAATACATCCCTCCATTCTACCGTGGTGTCTCACTAGGGACTTGAACCTTTCCATCTGCAACATTTCTGACCAAATTGCCCTAAAATACAAAAATTCCCAACAGTAGAATGACATTTCCCCCAGCAATACAGTTTGCAGGTCCAATCACGCCCTGATATTATGGCATAACAACCACTCCTGGACCTGACTCCAAAAACAAGCCAAAGGTTGAAAAGCACTAAAAGAGATGCTCTATTGATTCTGGTTCAACGTGGCAAAATCTGCATCACTGACTGTTCACTTTTTGTAGCGAGAATGATAAAATAGCTTACACTGAAAAGAACAGATTGATGGGTTAATTGTTGTTTTGCATATCAGTTCATAAACCACTTTGTCATTGTATTGGGACATCGAAAATCTGTTCCTAACCATCTTGAATTGTATGCGCATAGTTGTCAAACCTCTTGACCATGAGTGAAACTGACACATTTTACGACTTCTATTGGTCATTTTAAGCCATTTACGAGTTCTATTAGTCATTTTAAGCCATTTACGATTTCTATTGGTCATTTTAAGCCATTTACGATTTCTATTAGTCATTTTAAGCCATTTACGATTTCTATTAGTCATTTTAAGCCATTTAATTGGTTGCAGACAAACCAGTTTATTATTTTTCTCTCATGTAATGCAGCTTCCATTTTTGTGGCAGAGCTGCGATAGGTTGGTGCTAATTTTGTATTGAGCATACTTCTCCACACACCCTGATTGATTGCTCGTGTGACAATTTTACCGTTGTTGTTTACAATGTCATTAATAAACATGATACCTTCCTTATACATTCTCTACAAGAAAACTGGTTTATCCTCTGTCAGTACATCAGAGTTGAGCCATATTATTTGCTGTAATATATATTAGGCATTACAGTAACCCACCAAAACATAGAAAATAAAGAAATAAACATGGAACTGGGTTAACATCATTCCCTTGATGGGTTCTGACTTCTAAACTTGAAATTTGAATATCCTTGTTCATGTTCCTGAGGGAGAGAGGGGAATGCAGAACGTTTACACTCTGTCAGAACGTGTTATTGTTAGACATCAGGTATCCTATGGGAAGGAGAAGGGACACAGCCTGGTTTCAGTTGTTGGGTTGTAATTTGAAATACGTGCTGCAGCAGAAGCTAATGGTTATCTGTAGGAGGAAAGTATATGGTGGGTTCAATTAAGATTGGATATGAGCCAGGGGCTTGGAATGTTACTGAGTAAGGGAAAGGCAATCACATGGTTGTGGTCACTGATAAGGGTGGAGAGCTGTGGATTAGTGAGGAATGGGGGCCGAGGTCAGATCAGGTACATTAAGGAAGAAAGAACAGTATATTAACCACAATCTAACTTCCTGCCTTGCAATAAAGATGTGATGTTCAGAGAAAAGGAGGAGACTCTGCCTGAAGTGGGGTATAAACACTTGTGCTGGGAAGGAACATGTATTTGTCTGTTCAGCAGTCTGTTCAGCAAGTCTGTTCAGCAAGTCTGTTCAGCTAGTCTGTTCAGCTAGTCTGTTCAGCTAGTCTGTTCAGCTAGTCTGTTCAGCTAGTCTGTTCAGCTAGTCTGTTCAGCTAGTCTGTTCAGCAGCTGTCTGTTCAGCAGCTGTCTGTTCAGCAGCTGTCTGTTCAGCAGCTGTCTGTTCAGCAGCTGTCTGTTCAGCAGCTGTCTGTTCAGCAGCTGTCTGTTCAGCAGCTGTCTGTTCAGCAGCTGTCTGGTGAATACACTTGGTTTGAGCTTTTCCTAATTGTCTGCTAGTTTTTAAACTCTGTTTATTTAGAACCTAAGACCCTGCACTGAAGATCCAGTTTTATCTTCCATCATTTTAAAGTCTTTCAATCCTTTGTCTTTGGAGTGTGAAGTACCTGAAAGAATTCAAGCATTACTTCACAACAAAAAACCCTAACAAACCTATTCACATCAATCAAGTGTAATAGTGCTTGACAGAAAAAAAAATGGCAGAAATAAAAGCATTTACCATTCACATAGTGATGTTGAAGATGCATCCTCTATTCCAGTATACACCGAGCGTACAGAACATTATGAACACCTGTTCTTTCCATCACAGACTGACCAGGTGAATCCAGGTGAAAGCTGTGATCCCTTATTGATGTCACTGGGTTTTTCACGCTCTACAGTTTCCTGTGTGTATCAAGAATGGTCCTCCACCCAAAGGACATCCAGACAACTGTGGGAAGCATTGGAGTCAACATGGGCCAGCATCCCTGTGGAACACTTTCGACAACTTGTAGAGTCCATGCCTCAATGAATTAAGGCTGTTCTGAGGGCAAAAGGGGGTGCAACTCAATATTAGGAAGGTGTTCTTAATGTTTTGTACACTCAGTATATCTTCCTTACACACACATGCTTCTCTCACCGTTCCTGCTGCCTGAGAGGTCTTTGTGGTGGGATTCTCCTGAGTGGGACCCCCCACCTGCAGCACTCCGCTGTGTGACCGGGTCCAAAAAGGAGGCCAGGGTGCTGCTGCCCACTCCCCTCCCCAAATCTGCTGCTCTCCTGGGGGATGAACAGAAGAGGCAAGGCCTCAGTCTGGAGGACACGCACAGTCAACACACATTCACTAAGGTCGAGGAGACATTCACTGAGGTAGACATGTAGTTGATATAAAGGTGTGTGCACGCACGCACGCACACACCGAGAGAGAGAGGGGATGCCAAGAGCCTGCAGCTCACCTGTTCTCCCAACAGCTCAGTTTATTATCATGGTCAGAAAAGAGCTGGTCCCCATCACCCTCTGTGTCACTGCCCAGAGTAGACAGGCTGAGTGAGAGTGAGTGAGTGAGTGAGTGAGTGAGTGAGTGAGTGAGTGAGACCACAGACAGGAGTGCAGTGAAGGAAGGACACTCGCACAACACACACAGAAATACACACACACAGAAAAGTACAAGTCCATAACCTCCATATTGGATGTTAAAGTACCGACTAAAGTACGGACTTTTCATTCCAAGGCTGACAGCAAATGTTACAAAACAACATTCATTACAGTTGAGGCAGGAGGCAAATGATGTGATTTTTCACACCTCATCACTCGGAGCTGCACAACTAACTTAGCTAATGGAGGAGTGACACACCAACACCAAGCACACTCCCACATTGAGGCTAGCGCCCCTCCTCACTGGAGTAAAGGAGCGCCCTGAGAGGCTCTCCTCCCTCAGAGAGTGGACGAAGCTGCTTGGGGACAGAGGGAAGGGACACACACAGATAAACAGAAAGAAAGACGGGAGGAGACAGAGGAAGCTACAGTGGAAGAACAAGGACATGGAGCAACAGAGCAGATCCAGACAGCACAGTGCTCCTGTGATTAAACCAAACCATCTGCCACACAACTTAGGCCAAGGTCACACAGGTTCATGTTTCTACGGGACTTTAGTCATCTTAACAAACACCTCCAATGTACTTTCAACAAGAGTACAGAACACTAACCTAACACAGATTTACAGTTGAAGTGGAAAGTTTACATACACATAGGTTGGAGTCATTAAAACTCGTTTTTCAACCACTCCACAAATTTCTTGTTTACAAACTATAGCTTTGGCAAGTCGGTTAGGACATCTACTTTGTGCATGACACAAGTCATTTTTCCAACAATTGTTTACAGAGATTATTTCACTTATAATTCACTGTATCACATTTCCAGTGGGTCAGAAGTTTACATACACTAAATTGACTGTACCTTTTAAACAGCTTGGAAAATTCCAGAAAATGATGTCATGGCTTTAGAAGCTTCTGATAGGCTAATTGACATCATTTGAGTCAATTGGAGGTGTACCTGTGGATGTATTTCAAGGCCTACCTTCAAACTCTGTGCTTCTTTGCTTGACATCATGGGAAAAACAAAAGAAATCAGCCAAGACCTCAGAAAAAAATTGTAGCGCTCCACAAGTCTGGTTCATCATTAGGAGCAATTTCCAAACGCCTGAAGGTACCACGTTTATCTGTACAAACAATAGCACGCAAGTATAAACACCATGGGACCACGCAGCCATCATGCCGCTCAGGAAGGAGACGCGTTCTGTCTCCTAGAGATGAACGTACTTTGGTGCGAAAAGTGCAAATCAATCCCAGAACAGCAGCAAAGGACCCTGTGAAGATGCTGGAGGAAACAGGTACAAAAGTATCTATATCCACAGTAAAATGAGTCCTATATCGACATAACCTGAAAGGCCGCTCAGCAAGGAAAAAGCCACTGCTCCAAAACCGCCATAAAAATGACAGATTACGGTTTGCAACTGCACATGGGGACAAAGATTGTACTTTTTGGAGAAATGTCCTCTGGTCTGATGAAATAAAAATAGAACTGTTTGGCCATAATGACCATCATTATGTTTGGAGGAAAAGGGGGAGGCTTGCAAGCCGAAGAACACCATCCCAACCGTGAAGCACGGGGGTGGCAGCATCATGTTGTGGGGGTGCTTTGCTGCAGGAGGGACTGGTGCACTTCACAAAATAGATGGCATCATGAGGAACGGAAATTATGTGGATATTTTGAAGCAACATCTCAAGACAGTCAGTCAGAAAGTTAAAGCTTGGTCGCAAATGGGTCCTCCAAATGGACAATGACCCCAAGCATACTTCCAAAGTTGTGGCAAAATGGCAAAGTCAAGGTATTGGAGTGGCCATCACAAAGCCCGACATCAATCCTATAGCAAATGTGTGGGCAGAACTGAAAAGGCGTGTGCGAGCAAGGAGGCCTACAAACCTGACTCAGTTACACCAGCTCTGTCAGGAGGAATGGGCCAAAATTCACACAACTTATTGTGGGAAGCTTGTGGAAGGCTACCCGAAACGTTTGACATAAGTTAAACAATTTAAAGGCAACGCTACCAAATAATAATAAAGTGTATGTAAACTTCTGACCCACTGGGAATGTGATGAAAGAAATAAAAGCTGAAATAAATCATTCTCTCTACTATCATTCTGACATTTCACATTCTTAAAATAAAGTGGTGATCCTAACTGACCTAAGACAGGGAATTTTTACTAGGATTAAAATGTCAGGAATTGTCAGGATGTCAGGAATTGAAAAACGGAGTTTAAATGTATTTGGCTAAGGTGTATGTAAATTTCCAACTTCAACTGTATATTTCAGATGACCTACTATAGATAGAACAGAGTTGTGTTCATCAGGCACCAAAACGGAAGAAAATTGACTGAAAGTTGCAAAAAAAAAAAAAAAGCCACACTGCTCTACACAAATTACGGCAGGTTGGCTACAATACTTTGTCACAAAAATATCCTGCAGCACCACTTTTTCCAAATAGACCTAACCCCTCAGAGTTGATTAACAACCCTGCATTTTAAGATTCTTAGATATACGGTTGCAAGATTGGTCATGATACATTTTTACGATAATATTAATGACATGCATGTTTTACATTTATCCCTAACGCATTACTTATGTGATGGATCATGGAGCAGCACACCTGTTCAAGTATCACATAGGTCTACATTCTCCAGGTCTACATTCTCCATCTCTTTAATGTAAGGGACCTAGAAACAAAGCCTGTGGTAGTCAACCTCCCGGTGGTCAAAGCATCCTCACCAGCCATAGGTTTTCTGTGGTTTAGGCAGAGGGTCGTCAAAGAACGAGTTGCTCTCGTCTGTGTGCTCCTCCACCTCGAGACCCTTCTTCAGGCTCGCCACGGGGGCGTTGCCGTTGTCCCCGGACGCCTCGCTGTGCCTCGACACCACGTGACCCTGACCTTTACCCTTTAGAGAGACGAAGTTCAGACTGGTGCCACTGTGGCTGACCTCCTCGCCCTGTGTGGTACCATACAGGAGCAAGACAACAAAAATAACATAAAAACAGACGTTTAAAGTTGCTTCTGTTTATTTGAGTGGGTTAGCTCGCATTTATTTGCAAATGGTAAGACTTGAAGCGACAGGAAGAGTTAGTTGTGGCACTGAAATATTTGCGAGGAAATATCGACAACTAACCCATTAGCTATGTTAGTCTTACCTACTATATCAACCATTAGGACAGTTGACAACTAACCCATTAGCTATGTTAGTCTTACCTACTATATCACCCATTAGGACAGTTGACAACTAACCCATTAGCTATGTTAGTCTTACCTACTATATCAACCATTAGGACAGTTGACAACTAACCCATTAGCTATGTTAGTCTTACCTACTATATCAACCATTAGGACAGTTGACAACTAACCCATTAGCTATGTTAGTCTCAGTAAAACCATTAGTAAAACACATGCACCCAGCACAGGCAAGAGATTTTCAAATCAAAACTGTCAACACTCATAATTCATTAGAATCAGATGATTTGGATGATAAAGCACATTATAGATGCTGTATCTCAGTAGTTAGAGCCCAGTTAAGAAGCAGTTGCCTTGTTGAAGACCGCTGTCCCATCTTCCCTGTGCTAGTGGTGACCCTGTACCAATTATACAACGGGTAGGTCTAATCCTGAATTCTGATTGGTTAAAAGCACATCCCAGCCAGTGTTGAGAAAAATTCCCCTGGTTAAGTTGGTATGAGCCTATTCTACACCAGGGGTGTGTTCATTAGGGCAAACCAAACAAAAACGAGTTCAGCTCCCCCCCCCCCCTTTCGGAACATTTTCTTCCATTTGGTGTCTAATGAACACAAACCTGTTCCCCACCTTGCAGTTTACCTTGGCGTCAGCCTTCTCCTCCTGCGCACTGTTCTTATGTCCTTTAAACCTGGGGATCTGTGTATGAGAACAGTGCTATCAGCCTGCTCACTAACAGGTTGGGTACTGGGGCCCTAAAAGGAGGCTACATTTAGGGAGAATAAAACACAGTTTAGTCTACTGACCTCTTCGTCCTTTTGAAAGAAAGCGTCAAAATAAAAATCTGAAGCTTTGTTTTAACAATCAACATTCTCTTAAATGTTCATGTCATTTAGACCCTATGTTCACATCCTGGAAATACAGAGCTAGGTCTCTTGTTATGAGTTCATGTAACTTTAGGGCAAGTTCTGTAGAAATTAATTGATTCGCAAGTAAGCTGTTCACAAACAGGTATTAAAGGAATGCCATATTAACAAAGTAAGAAAATAGTTATGCTATGAGAAACTATTTTATAGGCAGAACTACATCATTAGAACATGCAGTGCGCTATAGTTTGAATAGAACCAACATACCTTACTCGCCGGTGAAGGGCTCATCTTCTCAACAAATCCACTGGGATTGTGAATGACATCACTGGTGTCATGGGTGATCTGGAAGGGAAGGACCCTTATGACAATGTGTTGGTTCATACAAAGTTCAATCTATGATTTGATCTATAAAGGAATAGTAAAGGTGTCTTACCACACTTCGACACTGACTGAAGAAGCGCCTGTACAAGCCCAGAAACTCTTGGAAGTCACTAGCTACAGAAACATAGAGAGAGACAAAGCCTCAGAGCAGATGACGATGTTTCCCTCAGCTTTGTGTTGCCATGCTTGTAACTAAAGCAACCATTCATTAACAATACGTCACTTCCTCCAGAACACTTACATTTACTGGAGGCTTTGTCTCCAGCTCGGAGCTCATCAGTGACGAACCTCTCCAGCATGTTCCTGTTATTGGACACACAGACAACGACTTGTGTTAAAGCTGCAATATGTACGGGAGTTGCAGCGATGGGACAAGACTAACTACCAATTGGATATCAAAAAATTGGGGAGAATAAAAAATAAATAAATGTTAATTATGGCGGAGCGATTTCTGCATAGTGCACCTTTAAGGAAAACTGGATGAACTGTGGATTGAGACCACAAGTAGTGTTGTAGTACCATCTTTGCAATGAGGGCAGGTTTCCCAGACCCAGATTATGTCTATTCCTGAATGACAAAGCCTTTTCAATGGAAATGCATGCGTTTTGGTTAAATATTGGTCCAAGAATGCAGCACTCAGTGTTTTGTCTGCACAAACATACTTGTTGAAGTTGGGAAAGACATCTCCGAACAGAGCTTCCAAATCCTCTTTGCATATCCCATCAGTTCTGTCCTGTGAAGTGGATAGTTGAAACACAATAAGAGCCAGGATCTTGGAAGAATTTTGGACATTTAAACACCTCCACAAGACAGGCAATTGAGACTGTATGAGGGTGATCAAATTTGAGCACACCTACATTTTAAGATATGGCTTAAAAATATTTGACTTAAAATTACCACCTTGTCATAACTGTCAAACTTCTGCCGAGCATCTGCTATTTGCCTGGGGGATAGTTCCTACGAAGACAAGGAAGAACATTAATAGCAGACCAAGCAATATCTCTACATTTAAAGAGCCACTGACCATGCCAATCGTGTTTTTCTGTTAATCCTTAGAAAAATTTGATTTCAGTCTTGGAGGTGTGTTTCCTAAACAATTCCGCCATTGGTTAATGATGTTTTGTCCCTCATGAGACACCGTAGCCTATTTTACTTCCTCAAAATCCAAATAATATCTAAGATAATTCAAGAAATCTGTAATACATGTGTACATTTTTGCCAAGAATGTTTCAGTTGCACATTTAACTAAGGTGTTTGTTGCGTTATTTCTCAAGTAAAAAAAAAGTGTGACTTGTCTTATGTAAATAAAGTCTGGCTGCTGGGCAGGTCTGTCTCACTGCCTATGCTATTGGATAGAGAGCAATCACCACAACTGTTCACCCCCATGTTAGTGGGCAAATGGGCATCGTCAAATCAAAACCCAACCTTCATTTACCCGTTGTGACTCACGTATGTCCAATGTCCATTTTAGATGAGACTGACTTTATGACCAAAATGAACCTATTTCCACTTTGCAGTCAATTTTGACACTAATACATTTTTGACTCGATAGGTCGTTTTCAAAGGGATTTGTTGCTTTTTAAAAAGGCAGCGTCCTGGGGAAAACGAACAAACTTGTGAGCATGAGATTCATATCTACATAACCTGATTCAAACTGTCCTTTGTGGTGTTATATGCTAGTTGTTCATGTGCACCTTTGTGGCCCACAGGGTTCTTAGTATGCATGAGTATGAAACATGACTGGAAGAAAGTAGGACAAACTTGTTATGTCAGAAACTCGCTGATCAACAGGAAAACCATTTTCTCTCAATCATCTGTCAACCTTTCAAGCACGATTCATTCTTATGACCCAGATAATACTAGCATTTGTTAGTCATATCTGCATTTGGTAGTCAATGACAACCATGAGATATACTAAGTTTCTTTTCTCTCCAGGCAGCTCAGGTCTATGGACAAACAGCCTAAATGTTGTTGTATAAATGATAACATCTGTGTGTTCATGTTGTAGGCCAGTGACGGGCAACTGGTGGCCCGTGGGCCACCCCCCTTTTGTAGGCCCGTGGATCAAATAAGAACTCAGTCTGGGTCTCAACTTATTGTTTAAAGTTAGAATAGTAAAATACAATTTCTACATTTGGTTGTGCATCAGCAGTTTCTCTTGTTATGTCAGTCACTCAATTAGCCAGGGTAGATTACCAATCTAAAAAATGTTAATGAGTCTAGCCAGCTATCTAGTAATCATGGTCGAATTACCGACCGGGGTCCCCCATTGATTTTGTTAGTCACTCTCACTCAGATATCATATTAAAAACTGCAAACATTTCTCTCTCAGCCCCATGGCAAAATGAGCTAAATTGAATGAAATTCATTATAACATTTCTAAATCTTCTCTCCACCCCATGGCAAAATGTGAAAACTTGTTTTAAAAAGGTAAAGTGTTCTCTAAACACCATGGCAAAATATGTAGAATTGCAGGAAATTCTCTCTCCTCTGTCAAGAGTGGACCGCTAAAATGTTTGATGTACAGTACCAGTCAAAAGTTTGGCCACCTACTTTGGAGATGCTTAATATGAGTCTGGAAGGAGAGTTAGTCTAACCAGACACTTAGAATATATGGACAACTACAAATACCTAAGTCAGAACCGTCCAGAGTACTGATGCTAGTCGGGCGGGCGGGTGCAGGCAACAATCGGTTGAAAAGCATGCATTTAGTTCTACTAGCATTTAAAAGCAGTTGGAGGCCACAGAAGGAGTATTGTATGGCATTGGCCCTCCGATTTGACACACTGAACTCTATCTGAGAAGTAGTTAGTGAACCAGGCGAGGCAGTCATTAGAGAAACCAAGACTGTTGAGTATGCCGATGAGAATGTGGTGATTGACAGAGTCGAAAGCCTTGGCCAGGTCGATGAAGACGGCTGCACAGTACTGTCTCTTATCGATGGCGGTTATGATATCGTTTAGGACCTTGAGCGTGGCTGAGGTGCACCCATGACCAGCTCGGAAACCAGATTGCATAGTGGAGAAGGTACCGTGGGATTTAAAATGGTCGGTGATCTGTTTGTTAACTTGGCTTTCAAAGATTTTAGAAAGGCAGGGCAGGATGGATATAGGTCTATAACAGTTTGGGTCTAGAGCGTCTCCCCCTTTGAAGAGGGGGATGACCGTGGCAGCTTTCCAATCTTTGGGGATCTCAGACGATATGAAAGAGAGGTTGAACAGGCTAGTAATAGGGGTTGCAACAATTTCAGCGGATAATTTTAGAAAGAGAGTTATGTTTTCCACTGTTTTGGTTATTATATGATTGCATATGTGTTATTTCACAGTTTTGATGCCTTCACTATTATTCTACAATGTAGAAAATAGTAAAAATAAAGAAAAACCCTTGAATAAGTAGGTGTCCAAACTTTTGACTGGTACTGCACAGGTAGATGTAAATGTACCCTGGTGAGTGGGTGAGTGAGAAGGTAGACAAATGAGGCTTTACCCCCCTGACATCAGATAACAGTAGGCCAGAGCAGCGAAAGAAGAGGGAGTACAGAGCAGGAAAGCAGTCCATTATAACCACAAGCTGGACACTCCATTCGGATGAAAAAAAACACTTAACAGGAGGTGAAGGATAGCCATTTAAGAGCACAATCAAATCAGCGAGGCTTCGGGTTTGGACAACTGCTAATGTCAGAGTCTCTTTGGAGAACAAAGGAATACGCTAATGTATGTGGATGAATAAATGTATGTAAAATGGTAAGCCCTGTGTACTGGTGTGTCTTTACCGCTGAGAAGATGGAGGCCTTCTCCCTGTGTCTGCCTCTCTTGACAAGCTCAAGCAGCAGAGGAGTGGTCCTATTCATATCGGTCTCAGTGATACCCAGATCACGAGACACCTGCTCACGGCTGCCCAGGCCATTTAGCTGAAAATAAAACACACACACGGTGAATGCAGCACTGACATTTGGAAGTATTTTATTTGACCAAATGTCCGGCCAGCCCCATCCACTGGGAGTAACACACTCACTGAGTTGATCTCTGGCTGGAAGACAGCAAGCGTGAAGTCTATGTGGAACACCTGCAGGAAGTCTATGATAAGGCTGGCCACCAGGTGTCCTACAAAGGGAAGGATATGATCAGCCTCATCATGAAAAAAATGAGTAATTGTAAAGTATGTTGATTATGGGATGAGCAGATTATGACAATCATGGTGGATAATAAAACCATGGCTTACCATCCTGTGTATTAAGACATTTCTTCAAGTTTTCATTGACAAGTGGAGTTTTATTCTGTGGGGGGAAGTGAATGAGAGTGAAGCAAAAGTTATACAGATGTGGATAAATCATATGCTTTAGACACATCCATAAAATTAAAAGTCATTATTAAAGAGAAGCAATAAGTAGCCCTAAACCTCCCAAGTCAGCTAGTTATCTATCTTACCTCCACTCTAGCTTGTTCATCCATGGCCAGGAAGACAGCAGCGCGCATTTCTGCCTGCAAAATACCAGAACACCAAAAAGAGGGTGTTGGCCAAAGCAAGTGGGCCGCATAAACTAGTTAGCAATACACTAGATAGGTAACTAAGTACCTACATATGTATACTTATAAATGAGTTAGCTAGCTGACTAGCAGTTGGTTATCCAAAGTTAGAAGCTAGCTAGCTCACTAGATCTCATGACAGTAAGCCGGGGACTTCACCGCGGGCCAGACAGCCAGCTAACGTTTCCACTGTGCTATCTATGTAGCTATTGCGACATGTTAACGTTAGCTGTGTTACAGCAACATTCTCAGTCTTTGAACTGTCCTTTCGACATAGCTTTACAAGTTATGTAGCTACGTACCTTTAGTTTATTCAACACCCCATTGTTTTCTAAGGTTTGGATCAACAGATCCCGCAACTCAGTGTCGTCCTCCGTTGCAGACATCTTTCTTTCAGCTGACAACCAAAACAAACACTGAGGACAGGGCAGCTATCTGATAATTCAGCAACACCGATTCCAGGAAAAAGTAACCAGCAAATTCAGCGCCTGGTCCTTGCACGAGCGAAACTGCGGAGACTTGCATATCTTTAGTGCCACAATGACTCTGAGTCATAGAGAGATATGACTGAATTGAAATGTCTATCAGATATTTTTGATTGAAGTTGCTGTTGATTTGCTGACCTGTCTTAGGCTACACAGTCCTAAGGTTTGAGTGCTTTTTTTGTGGGTGGTTTGGGAATGGTTGGCCGTGACATTTGTTCCATAGTGTTCTCTCTCACAGTTGTGTGCCTTTACAATAACATTGTTTTATTAAAATGTAACCTTTATTTAACTAACCAAGTCAGTTGAGAACCAACTCTTATTTACAATGACTGCCTACCCCGGCTAACCGCTGTGTGCACACCCGCGCAAACGACGCTGGGCCAATTGTGCACCACCCTATGGGACTCCAAATCACGGCCGGATGTGATACAGCCTCGAATCAAACCAGGGACTGTAGTGACGCCTCTTGCACTGAGATGCAGTGTCTATTTAGACCACTGCGCCACTCGGGAGCCCACGCCGTTTAGATCTTTGCGTGTCAAAAAAGATGCACGTCAAATAACACTATTCGACACTCAAATAAGCTTTTCATTTGACACGTCAAATAACACAATTATATTATAGAATGTTGTGTGTGCTGAATTTGCACGTGCAAGCCAAGCGCCACCACTACGATCACTGTCAAAGCTGTACAATACTGCGTTGGTAATAAGGCATCATTTGTTCGATCGAATGGGAAAACATCTGTGTGAGCGTTTGAAATTAGATCAGGATCAAACGAGCAGGATACATTCTTTTGCAAATATCTTTGATACAGATGTTATTAGCAAATTCTGGGGTGTCTAGACAGCTTTAGCTTGGTACCTAGCTAGCACCAATGCAACCAGCCTGAAAACAATGAACAGTAGAAACTGCAGTCATGTTCAATATTCTTAGCAATGATTTAGGAATCTATGTGAGTAAGTATTCGCTAGGTAGCCACTTGTTCTCCTATTGAAATAACTAGCTAGCCAGCTACTTAACCCTGTTGCCCAAAACTACATTTATAAGCAGCCAGCTAGCTTCATCTAGCTACTATGGCTTGACCAGAACGGGTTGTATTGTGAAGCTTGCCACAATAGTGGAATTTGCTGTTCGCCTTCAAAATAAAAATCCATATTTGAAAGTAACGCAGAAAGTTACAATTGGTGGAATCATGCCATTTTTAGACGAGGTAATGTTAAACATGAATGGAGTGTTGGAATGCGGAGCAATGAAATGGGGTATCAGTCTACGCGTTGACACCCAGAGAACACAACTGTGAAGTGTTTAGGCAAATATTAGCTCTTATTGCGGGACTTTGACTGTGGGAAATCACCTCCCCAGTCAGCCTATTGTGCGTATTGACGTTCACATTGTAATGTACAGCTTTACCTAATGATTGGGGATCAATGACATACACATAGTAGGTTGACTGGTACAATAAATGTGGCTCAATTCACAGTGGTTTCAGAGTTCTGCAATAAGAGCTACGATGCTAAAGTTCTCTGGGGTTCACGGAGTCAGTAGACTGATACCCCATGTCATTGATCCACAATCTATAGATGATGCTGTACAGTGAAATAAGTATGCCCCTAATGCTATTCTAAAGTCTAATACATCCAATGTGGTTTCAACAGATTTTTGTCAAATTAACACATTTTTGTCTTTTGTTGAATTTATATAAGAACATTCCAACCTCGTTTAGCATCATCTATTCCATTATGGCATGATTCCACAAATTCTATTATTTGCATGACTTTCATTTATTTTAAAGGCAAACTGCAAATTCCACTATTGTGGCTAATCCTTTTTGTGGCTAGCTTCACATAACTTGTAGCTGCATGCATGCTCTGATCAAGTCAGGTAAGTGACTGCACCAATGCTCTCTGACTAGGCTATTTCTCTTCTCATACTGTATGTCTTCAACAATGTTTGAGGCAATCATTTGAGGAAACAGTACAAGTTAGTGTTGCAACACAAGTTTTATTCAGAGTAAGAGATGTTAACACCAGCATGATAAAAATCGTACAAACGTCACAATTTCAAATGAAATATCATAGCAACATGTGATTTTAAACATATACAACAAAAATTATAGATCAACAAAAATCATGCCATGTGGTACCAAAATTAAGTTGGAAAGTTTGCAAGAGGGGACAGGGGAAAGGAGAGAAGGAAATACATTTTGTATAAAATCATTTTCATCAAAGCATTACTCAAAATAAATTATAATTGTAGCAGTTTAATAAATTCATGAATTCCCAAATATTCATACGAAAATTATTCTGCATTCTAGCATGTGACATGTTAGTGTTCTGTATGTAAATAATTACAGATAAACTTTAACATTTGATATTACAATATGAACTGACTGTTGGTGAGCAGCAGATTTGTGCTTAAAATTCCCATTTCCTTTGTATTAGTAAGAATAATTGACTAAAGAAAAATAGTAGAAGCTGTCAATCTATCTAAAGCTTTGCTATATTGGCAATAAGCTGCTGACACAAAGCTTTAGACACGGACATGAGGAGTCATATGGAATGTGGACCTCTAGTCTAGTAGAAGTCCACATTCCACCTGTGAGATCAGGTCAATGACTATAGCACCCTCAGGTTGACTATCAAAAAGGGATGTCTGAAGTGAACTTGACTCACGGAGCTCTGTCTCGTTGACTCCACACACTAACTTACTTCCACAAACGTCTTACGTGAATCATTCTCTCTATTTACCCATATTCATACTCGCATTAAGTGCATGCACGATAAACTGTATTAAAGAACACATTTATAATCCATTAGTAGAGTCATCTTCAGCAAGTGCAAGTCACATGGTTATGCCAATTTGTAGAGGAAATTGAATTAGTAATAAGTACATACTATGTAAGGATAGATTACTGCAGTTGGCTGATGTTTAAAAGATAACGGCATTATAGGGGGCTGACATTGACACTTACATTGCATTATAATTATAATGGTGTTTTTAAAGGTCAAATTCAGCTGTTTTTATCTCAATATCAAATCCTTTCTGGGCAACAAGTAGGTTACTGTGATTGTTTTCAATTAAAATGGTCAAAAATAAACAAAAAATAGCTTCTCAGCAAATAGCAATTTCTTGGACTGTCTGGGAGTGGTCTGAGTGGGGAAGGGAAAACTGAAAACTAGCTGTTATTGGCAGAGAGATTTGGAACTCGCTTTTCTTATTAGTCTTTTAACTAATTTATGGCCAAAACTCCATCCCACCAAAACAAGCAGAAATTTCAGGCGGTCTTTTAAAACAGCTCTTACACGAAAAGGGCATTATCATAATTTCACAGTATTATTCCAAACTCATTGTGCGGAAATATATATGAAACACAGAAAAATCATGTTTTTGACTGCATTGGGCCTTTAAGTACTATGAATATATTTATTACGGGTGTCTCCTAGAAAGTGATTGCAATTTACTCATGAAATTGTCATCAATCATAGAAACAATCACGGACCACTATTACCAATATCACTGTTGTTGGTTAGCATTCTTTGCTGTTATATTTGATATCAATAACATATTTTTTTACCAATATATCCACTTTTAGGACTGAATCAAAGAGCAGTCTTTATCTCATGTAATGTGTTGCGGCTCAGACACATAGATGCATGATCGCAAAGACATTTCAACTGAACAAGTGCAATAATATACTATGATTAATGAAGGACGTTGACCCTGTAAGTCGAGCGCATCAATCAGCCTTTATAAAGATAACTTTTCTACAAAACCTCTGACCATCAATTTGACCCTTCAAGTACCTCTTTAAGTTTCAATCAAAACATCAAAACATGGAAACAAAGGTGTCCCTGTGCAAAATTTAACACGAAAAGAACGAAACTCATTAACTCATCCATCGTTCATTTTGGAACTGATCTCCCCATGTTGAATTCCTAAAACATGATTGTATTAAAAGATTTATACAAAACTTAATACATTTACATTGTTAGTAAAAAGATTTTTATCAGCTATAATTTCATTTATAAGAAATTGCATATACCCAAACTTTTTCTATATCGATTGCATCCCATATCTAAACAAGTGGTGTAATCATTGTTATACCAATATTGCTGATAAGTGGTCCTACTAAGTATTCAATAGAATTAAAATAAATGAGTAATGCTAGATTGTCTCCTTTATATTTTCCATAGCCATTGGTCGTTGGACATCTCGCTGTGTGTTTTTAACAACACAGATTACTAAGTATTTTTATTTCTAACTAAATGAAGTATAGTCCTTCTAGGTTATGGGAGTAGGACATCTCGCTGTGTGTTTTTAACAACACAGATTACTAAGTCTTTTTATTTCCAACTAAATGAAGTATAGTCCTTCTAGGTTATGGGAGTTGTACCAGTTAGTAGTTTCCGTGTCATGATGTTTCAAATGTGTCATATTTATACATGGTTTCTTCTTAGACTTGATTTAAACACAGACATTATTATTAGTGTTCACACAGACCACTGAAGACAAAGAGTTTTTCAAACATTGTTACAAAAATCAATACATTTACATCCATTTAAACAATCTTTCACACCAAAGGTCATTTTTGTTTTCTATGACATACTTAGAGAAAAGCTTATCTAAAAATGATTGGTCCTCACATTGCCCTCATCTGGCTCCCCACCCGTGGCACTCAGTTTTGATTGGTCCTCACATTGCCCTCATCTGGCTCCCCGCCTGTGGCACTCAGTTTTGTCCTTTTTATCAATATCGTTAAAATAATGAATGATACAAGCTTACAATTAATAAATACATATACACTAAAATGTGCATACATTAGCAGCTATAAACAGTACATCACATTATATTAGGTCATATGAAAATGTACAAAACGGGAATGTTCTTTGAAACTTTTGCCATTGGGAACTATTTTTAAAGCAAGGCAAAAAACCCATTACAATGGAGCTCAGAGCATTACAGCATAATGAATCAAATAAATACTACGGTAAATTACAGCAGCAACAATCATAATCCATTCTCTTTTGACTTTTATTTGTTGCTTTAACATCATTTGATTTGGCCTCAGACTGGGCCTTTTGGCCAGAAGATAGGCTACTACACTTGGATGCCTTGCACTGCTTGTTTGATGTTCTCCAATAGTTCCTTGTTCTCTGGACTCTGGTATTGGTCCTGATGGGTGTACATGTCTGTCAAAGTACTCACATAAGTGTCAAAGTTTTGTTCATTCATTGGCTCCTGTGAGGGGGGAAAAACACCAATAAGGACAATGGTGCATAGTGTACATACAGCAGTCAGATTCAGTATGGTTTCATTGTGATGATCAATTCATTTTGTTTTCAGAGAGAATGGAGGGAAATGAAAATTGATCAGGGAAGGACATTGACAGCTGCAAACATTGTCAGGACAGTATGGTGGGTTGTATTAACACAGTATAGTGGGGTTGTACTAACACAGTATAGTGAGGTTGTACTAACACAGTATAGTGAGGTTGTACTAACACAGTATAGTGGGGTTGTACTAACACAGTATAGTGAGGTTGTACTAACACAGTATAGTGGGGTTGTACTAACACAGTATAGTGAGGTTGTACTAACACAGTATAGTGAGGTTGTACTAACACAGTATAGTGGGGTTGTACTAACACAGTATAGTGAGGTTGTACTAACACAGTATAGTGGGGTTGTACTAACACAGTATAGTGAGGTTGTACTAACACAGTATAGTGACGTTGTACTAACACAGTATAGTGGGGTTGTACTAACACAGTATAGTGGGGTTGTACTAACACAGTATAGTGAGGTTGTACTAACACTGTATAGTGAGGTTGTACTAACACAGTATAGTGGGGTTGTACTAACACAGTATAGTGGGGTTGTACTAACACAGTATAGTGAGGTTGTAATAACACAGTATAGTGGGGTTGTACTAACACAGTGTGGTGGGGTTGTACTAACACAGTATAGTGGGGTTGTACTAACACAGTATAGTGGGGTTGTACTAACACAGTATAGTGGGGTTGTACTAACACAGTATAGTGAGGTTGTACTAACACAGTATAGTGAGGTTGTACTAACACAGTATAGTGGGGTTGTACTAACACAGTATAGTGGGGTTGTACTAACACAGTATAGTGGGGTTGTACTAACACAGTATAGTGAGGTTGTACTAACACAGTATAGTGAGGTTGTACTAACACTGTATAGTGAGGTTGTACTAACACAGTATAGTGGGGTTGTACTAACACAGTATAGTGGGGTTGTACTAACACAGTATAGTGAGGTTGTACTAACACAGTATAGTGGGGTTGTACTAACACAGTATAGTGGGGTTGTACTAACACAGTATAGTGGGGTTGTACTAACACAGTATAGTGAGGTTGTACTAACACAGTATAGTGGGGTTGTACTAACACAGTATAGTGAGGTTGTACTAACACAGTATAGTGGGGTTGTACTAACACAGTATAGTGGGGTTGTACTAACACAGTATAGTGGGGTTGTACTAACACAGTATATGAGGTTGTACTAACACAGTATAGTGGGGTTGTACTAACACAGTATAGTGAGGTTGTACTAACACAGCATGGTGGGTTGTACTAACACAGTATAGTGGGGTTGTACTAACACAGTATAGTGGGGTTGTACTAACACAGTATAGTGGGGTTGTACTAACACAGTATTGTGGGGTTGTACTAACACAGTATAGTGAGGTTGTACTAACACAGTATAGTGAGGGTGTACTAACACAGTATAGTGGGGTTGTACTAACACAGTATATGAGGTTGTACTAACACAGTATAGTGGGGTTGTACTAACACAGTATATGAGCTTGTACTAATACAGTATAGTGGGGTTGTACTAACACAGTATAGTGGGGTTGTACTAACACAGTATTGTGGGGTTGTACTAACACAGTATAGTGGGGTTGTACTAACACAGTATAGTGGGGTTGTACTAACACAGTATAGTGGGGTTGTACTAACACAGTATAGTGGGGTTGTACTAACACAGTATAGTGGGGTTGTACTAACACAGTATAGTGGGGTTGTACTAACACAGTATAGTGGGGTTGTACTAACACAGTATTGTGGGGTTGTACTAACACAGTATTGTGGGGTTGTACTAACACAGTATAGTGGGGTTGTACTAACACAGTATAGTGAGGTTGTACTAACACAGTATAGTGAGGTTGTACTAACACAGTATAGTGAGGTTGTACTAACACAGTATAGTGAGGTTGTACTAACACAGTATAGTGGGGTTGTACTAACACAGTATAGTGGGGTTGTAATAACACAGTATAGTGAGGTTGTACTAACACAGTATAGTGAGGTTGTACTAACACAGTATAGTGGGGTTGTACTAACACAGTATAGTGAGGTTGTACTAACACAGTATAGTGAGGTTGTACTAACACAGTATAGTGAGGTTGTACTAACACAGTATAGTGGGGTTGTACTAACACAGTATAGTGGGGTTGTAATAACACAGTATAGTGAGGTTGTACTAACACAGTATAGTGAGGTTGTACTAACACAGTATAGTGGGGTTGTACTAACACAGTATAGTGGGGTTGTAATAACACAGTATAGTGAGGTTGTACTAACACAGTATAGTGAGGTTGTACTAACACAGTATAGTGGGGTTGTACTAACACAGTATAGTGAGGTTGTACTAACACAGTATAGTGGGGTTGTACTAACACAGTATAGTGAGGTTGTACTAACACAGTATAGTGAGGTTGTACTAACACAGTATAGTGGGGTTGTACTAACACAGTATAGTGAGGTTGTACTAACACAGTGTAGTGAGGTTGTACTAACACAGTATAGTGGGGTTGTACTAACACAGTATAGTGAGGTTGTACTAACACAGCATGGTGGGTTGTACTAACACAGTATAGTGGGGTTGTACTAACACAGTATAGTGGGGTTGTACTAACACAGTATAGTGGGGTTGTACTAACACAGTATTGTGGGGTTGTACTAACACAGTATAGTGAGGTTGTACTAACACAGTATAGTGAGGGTGTACTAACACAGTATAGTGGGGTTGTACTAACACAGTATATGAGGTTGTACTAACACAGTATAGTGGGGTTGTACTAACACAGTATATGAGCTTGTACTAATACAGTATAGTAGGGTTGTACTAACACAGTATAGTGGGGTTGTACTAACACAGTATTGTGGGGTTGTACTAACACAGTATAGTGGGGTTGTACTAACACAGTATAGTGGGGTTGTACTAACACAGTATAGTGGGGTTGTACTAACACAGTATAGTGTGGTTGTACTAACACAGTATAGTGGGGTTGTACTAACACAGTATAGTGGGGTTGTACTAACACAGTATAGTGGGGTTGTACTAACACAGTATTGTGGAGTTGTACTAACACAGTATTGTGGGGTTGTACTAACACAGTATAGTGGGGTTGTACTAACACAGTATAGTGAGGTTGTACTAACACAGTATTGTGGAGTTGTACTAACACAGTATTGTGGGGTTGTACTAACACAGTATAGTGGGGTTGTACTAACACAGTATAGTGAGGTTGTACTAACACAGTATAGTGAGGTTGTACTAACACAGTATAGTGAGGTTGTACTAACACAGTATAGTGGGGTTGTACTAACACAGTATAGTGAGGTTGTACTAACACAGTATAGTGAGGTTGTACTAACACAGTATAGTGAGGTTGTACTAACACAGTATAGTGTGGTTGTACTAACACAGTATAGTGGGGTTGTACTAACACAGTATAGTGGGGTTGTACTAACACAGTATAGTGGGGTTGTACTAACACAGTATTGTGGGGTTGTACTAACACAGTATAGTGAGGTTGTACTAACACAGTATAGTGAGGGTGTACTAACACAGTATAGTGGGGTTGTACTAACACAGTATATGAGGTTGTACTAACACAGTATAGTGGGGTTGTACTAACACAGTATATGAGCTTGTACTAATACAGTATAGTGGGGTTGTACTAACACAGTATAGTGGGGTTGTACTAACACAGTATTGTGGGGTTGTACTAACACAGTATAGTGGGGTTGTACTAACACAGTATAGTGGGGTTGTACTAACACAGTATAGTGGGGTTGTACTAACACAGTATAGTGGGGTTGTACTAACACAGTATAGTGGGGTTGTACTAACACAGTATAGTGGGGTTGTACTAACACAGTATAGTGGGGTTGTACTAACACAGTATTGTGGGGTTGTACTAACACAGTATTGTGGGGTTGTACTAACACAGTATAGTGGGGTTGTACTAACACAGTATAGTGAGGTTGTACTAACACAGTATAGTGAGGTTGTACTAACACAGTATAGTGAGGTTGTACTAACACAGTATAGTGAGGTTGTACTAACACAGTATAGTGGGGTTGTACTAACACAGTATAGTGGGGTTGTAATAACACAGTATAGTGAGGTTGTACTAACACAGTATAGTGAGGTTGTACTAACACAGTATAGTGGGGTTGTACTAACACAGTATAGTGAGGTTGTACTAACACAGTATAGTGAGGTTGTACTAACACAGTATAGTGAGGTTGTACTAACACAGTATAGTGGGGTTGTACTAACACAGTATAGTGGGGTTGTAATAACACAGTATAGTGAGGTTGTACTAACACAGTATAGTGAGGTTGTACTAACACAGTATAGTGGGGTTGTACTAACACAGTATAGTGGGGTTGTAATAACACAGTATAGTGAGGTTGTACTAACACAGTATAGTGAGGTTGTACTAACACAGTATAGTGGGGTTGTACTAACACAGTATAGTGAGGTTGTACTAACACAGTATAGTGGGGTTGTACTAACACAGTATAGTGAGGTTGTACTAACACAGTATAGTGAGGTTGTACTAACACAGTATAGTGGGGTTGTACTAACACAGTATAGTGAGGTTGTACTAACACAGTGTAGTGAGGTTGTACTAACACAGTATAGTGGGGTTGTACTAACACAGTATAGTGAGGTTGTACTAACACAGCATGGTGGGTTGTACTAACACAGTATAGTGGGGTTGTACTAACACAGTATAGTGGGGTTGTACTAACACAGTATAGTGGGGTTGTACTAACACAGTATTGTGGGGTTGTACTAACACAGTATAGTGAGGTTGTACTAACACAGTATAGTGAGGGTGTACTAACACAGTATAGTGGGGTTGTACTAACACAGTATATGAGGTTGTACTAACACAGTATAGTGGGGTTGTACTAACACAGTATATGAGCTTGTACTAATACAGTATAGTAGGGTTGTACTAACACAGTATAGTGGGGTTGTACTAACACAGTATTGTGGGGTTGTACTAACACAGTATAGTGGGGTTGTACTAACACAGTATAGTGGGGTTGTACTAACACAGTATAGTGGGGTTGTACTAACACAGTATAGTGTGGTTGTACTAACACAGTATAGTGGGGTTGTACTAACACAGTATAGTGGGGTTGTACTAACACAGTATAGTGGGGTTGTACTAACACAGTATTGTGGAGTTGTACTAACACAGTATTGTGGGGTTGTACTAACACAGTATAGTGGGGTTGTACTAACACAGTATAGTGAGGTTGTACTAACACAGTATAGTGAGGTTGTACTAACACAGTATAGTGAGGTTGTACTAACACAGTATAGTGGGGTTGTACTAACACAGTATAGTGAGGTTGTACTAACACAGTATAGTGAGGTTGTACTAACACAGTATAGTGAGGTTGTACTAACACAGTATAGTGGGGTTGTACTAACACAGTATAGTGAGGTTGTACTAACACAGTATAGTGAGGTTGTACTAACACAGTATAGTGAGGTTGTACTAACACAGTATAGTGGGGTTGTACTAACACAGTATAGTGGGGTTGTAATAACACAGTATAGTGAGGTTGTACTAACACAGTATAGTGAGGTTGTACTAACACAGTATAGTGGGGTTGTACTAACACAGTATAGTGGGGTTGTAATAACACAGTATAGTGAGGTTGTACTAACACAGTATAGTGAGGTTGTACTAACACAGTATAGTGGGGTTGTACTAACACAGTATAGTGAGGTTGTACTAACACAGTATAGTGGGGTTGTACTAACACAGTATAGTGAGGTTGTACTAACACAGTATAGTGAGGTTGTACTAACACAGTATAGTGGGGTTGTACTAACACAGTATAGTGAGGTTGTACTAACACAGTATAGTGAGGTTGTACTAACACAGTATAGTGGGGTTGTACTAACACAGTATATGAGGTTGTATTAACACAGTATAGTGGGGTTGTATTAACACAGTATATGAGGTTGTACTAACACAGTATAGTGAGGTTGTACTAACACAGTATAGTGGGGTTGTACTAACACAGTATATGAGGTTGTACTAACACAGTATAGTGGGGTTGTACTAACACAGTATATGAGGTTGTATTAACACAGTATAGTGGGGTTGTATTAACACAGTATATGAGGTTGTACTAACACAGTATAGTGAGGTTGTACTAACACAGTATAGTGGGGTTGTACTAACACAGTATATGAGGTTGTACTAACACAGTATAGTGGGGTTGTACTAACACAGTATATGAGGTTGTACTAACACAGTATAGTGGGGTTGTACTAACACAGTATATGAGGTTGTACTAACACAGTATAGTGGGGTTGTACTAACACAGTATAGTGAGGTTGTACTAACACTGTATAGTGGGGTTGTACTAACACAGTATAGTGGGGTTGTACTAACACAGTATAGTGAGGTTGTACTAACACAGTATAGTGGGGTTGTACTAACACAGTATAGTGAGGTTGTACTAAGACAGTATATGAGGTTGTACTAACACACTATAGTGAGGTTGTACTAACACAGTATAGTGGGGTTGTACTAACACAGTATAGTGGGGTTGTACTAACACAGTATAGTGAGGTTGTACTAACACAGTATAGTGGGGTTGTAATAACACAGTATAGTGGGGTTGTAATAACACAGTATAGTGGGGTTGTACTAACACAGTATAGTGGGGTTGTACTAACACAGTATAGTGAGGTTGTACTAACACAGTATAGTGAGGTTGTACTAACACAGTATAGTGAGTTTGTACTAACACAGTATAGTGAGGTTGTACTAACACAGTATAGTGGGGTTGTACTAACACAGCATGGTGGGTTGTACTAACACAGTATAGTGGGGTAGTACTAACACAGTATAGTGGGGTTGTACTAACACAGTATAGTGGGGTTGTGCTAACACAGTATTGTGGGGTTGTACTAACACAGTATAGTGGGGTTGTACTAACACAGTATATGAGGTTGTATTAACACAGTATAGTGGGGTTGTACTAACACAGTATATGAGGTTGTACTAACACAGTATAGTGGGGTTGTACTAACACAGTATATGAGGTTGTACTAACACAGTATAGTGAGGTTGTATTAACACAGTATAGTGGGGTTGTACTAACACAGTATATGAGGTTGTACTAACACAGTATAGTGAGGTTGTACTAACACAGTAGGATGGGGTTGTATAGTGGGGTTGTACTAACACAGTAGGATGGGGTTGTATAGTGGGGTTGTACTAACACAATATCGTTTGGTTCAAATAACACAGTATAGTGGGGTTGTACTAACACAGTATAGTGAGGTTGTACTAACACAGTATAGTGGGGTTGTACTAACACAGTATAGTGGGGTTGTACTAACACAGTATAGTGGGGTTGTACTAACACAGTATAGTGAGGTTGTACTAACACAGTATAGTGAGGTTGAACTAACACTGTATAGTGGGGTTGTACTAACACAGTATAGTGGGGTTGTACTAACACAGTATAGTGGGGTTGTACTAACACAGTATAGTGGGGTTGTACTAACACAGTATAGTGGGGTTGTACTAACACAGTATAGTGAGGTTGTACTAACACAGTATAGTGAGGTTGTACTAACACAGTATAGTGAGGTTGTACTAACACAGTATAGTGAGGTTGTACTAACACAGTATAGTGAGGTTGTACTAACACAGTATAGTGGGGTTGTACTAACACAGTATAGTGAGGTTGTACTAACACAGTATAGTGGGGTTGTACTAACACAGTATAGTGGGGTTGTACTAACACAGTATAGTGGGGTTGTACTAACACAGTATAGTGGGGTTGTACTAACACAGTGTAGTGAGGTTGTACTAACACAGTATAGTGAGGTTGTACTAACACAGTATAGTGGGGTTGTATTAACACAGTATAGTGAGGTTGTACTAACACAGTATAGTGGGGTTGTACTAACACAGTATAGTGGGGTTGTACTAACACAGTATAGTGGGGTTGTACTAACACAGTATAGTGGGGTTGTACTAACACAGTATAGTGGGGTTGTACTAACACAGTATATGAGCTTGTACTAATACAGTATAGTGGGGTTGTACTAACACAGTATAGTGGGGTTGTACTAACACAGTATAGTGGGGTTGTACTAACACAGTATAGTGAGGTTGTACTAACACAGTATAGTGGGGTTGTACTAACACAGTATATGAGGTTGTACTAACACAGTATAGTGGGGTTGTACTAACACAGTATAGTGGGGTTGTACTAACACAGTATAGCGAGGTTGTACTAACACAGTATAGTGGGGTTGTACTAACACAGTATATGAGGTTGTACTAACACAGTATAGTGGGGTTGTACTAACACAGTATAGTGGGGTTGTACTAACACAGTATAGTGGGGTTGTACTAACACAGTATAGTGGGGTTGTACTAACACAGTATAGTGGGGTTGTACTAACACAGTATAGTGAGGTTGTACTAACACAGTATAGTGAGGTTGTACTAACACAGTATAGTGGGGTTGTACTAACACAGTATAGTGGGGTTGTACTAACACAGTATAGTGGGGTTGTACTAACACAGTATAGTGGGGTTGTACTAACACAGTATAGTGGGGTTGTACTAACACAGTATAGTGGGGTTGTACTAACACAGTGTGGTTGGGTTGTACTAAGTGTGTATATACAATACTTAATCAAATTAATAAAATCTGACAATTTCCATAGTCATATGTACGGTATAGTTCATCTAATGCAACTCCAAAACATCCGTAGTCAGTGTAGATTATTTTGATCATCTCATGGAATGGATGGATGTTTGATGCTTAGCTTATGCAGTGGAAATGATGACATTACATACATAAATGAGCTAATGTAACGTGGGAGTTGTGGGAGCCATTTTTCAGACAGGAAGACACAATGTAACAGGAGAAGACAAAGAGACATTGAATTATGCAATAGTGGGCTGAACAAACTTGGTCCTATAACTGGGTTATAATACAGTTTAAATATGGCTTGTTGTGTTACTCCAACATGACCACTGCCTTATGTCATGGGACACTTGAATCATAGTATAACGCAGCAACATGTATGGATAATTGTGATGCATACACAGAGTGTTCACGAGTATAGGAGGAACACTAAAGGGAGGAAGGTGATGAATTAAAGGATAATAATTAGACTATGAAATGGAATCTCTTACTCTGTGGGGCATCTGTAAACAGCAGCTATGTTTAACTGGGGCCTCTTTCTGTGGCATCGGTTTCTACAGGAAGAGGTGTGAAGAGAATAGAGATAGAATTCTATTAGCCTGCTGTACAAAAAGGAGCAACATTCTAGCCTGGTCGCAGATCTTTTTGTGCTATCTTGCTAATAGTTGTTGTCATATCATGACGTTTGGCATAACAATGACTATGTCAGTTAGCTAAGGCACAAACCGATATGGCTCCACACTAGCAAAATGCGTTATAACCGTAATAAAACGTGATCCCCTTGCGGGAATCGGTGGCGAACAGGGAGCCATATTCAGAGGGAGGGATTTCAGTTATTAATAAGCAACTTTGGTGCCTTTTAGATCAGGCAGTATCCAATCAGCCCTGTTCGTCTTCTTACACAAGAGGTGTTATTGGATAATACAGGCACATGACACAACAAGGCAGCGGGGGGGGGGGGGGGGGGGGGGGGGGGGGGCATTAGTAATTACTAGTCTGTAAGGGAAGTGTTGTAGCACAGAAGCCCATGAACAGCTGAGAAAATAAGTGACAAACAGAAAGAAGCAGATGAGGAAACCCAACTATGTCATTGGAATCTGCCCTTATGTCAGTTACTCTTTGCAATGATTTTTACAGCATTACATAACATGTATATTTTCATATGTTTCAAGTGTTCCATTTCAGGCATCAGCAAACAATCACTATGGTAATAAACATATCCAATTTGGTAGAATGAGTGGAATAAGCCGATATCATGATATGACCATGTCTTTTTAAACTCGGTTACATTGACTAATCAGATACAAATGGCCCTGGGTTTCAACCGTTCTTTTATAGCTCAGTGGTTTCAACCGTTCTTTTATAGCTCAGTGGTTTCAACACACTTCCAATTATGGAACATGAAATTGGCATGCTCTCAAGTGTACCATCTACTATCTCTTTATTCCCTAACCCCACATCCTATTCCCCCGTAACCCTTTTCTTTATTTCTATGGCATCCCCCCACCTTAGTAGCTCTGACTCTGCTGATAGCTACTTTACTGAGGAGAAGTGTACTTAGTATGACTGTGATATGTGGTTATCCCACCTAGCTATCTTAAGATGAATGCACTAACTGTCGCTCTGGATAAGAGTGTCCACTAAATTAAATGAAATCAAATGTATTTATAAAGCCCCTTTTACATCAACAGATGTCACAAAGTTCTTGTCCAGCTCAGATGTCACAAAGTGCTTATCCAGCTCAGATGTCACAAAGTGCTTATCCAGCTCAGATGTCACAAAGTGCTTATCCAGAAAATGTAAATGCAGCTTAGATCATTAGTTGACACAGTGCTTGTCTGACAGTAACTGTTATAGGCCAGGTTGTGCCAGGTTGTGCCAGGTTGTGTTGGTACGTACCATATGTGGGAGCTGGATATTAGCTAAGCTGTTGATGAGAGAGTGGCTGAGGTTGGCTAGCTCATGCAGTAAGGAGTCATTCTGCTGCTCAATCACTTTGTTCTCGTCCTCTATGGACTTCAGGTTAGTCTCCATAGTGGTGATCTGGGAAAGGGGAAAAATACATTGTATTTAGATGAAGCACTGTGATATTCAGTTTGACAAGAGGGTTTTGACTGACACTGAGGCACTTCCTAATATGCATGCCATTTTCGTATCGCAGTTACTTGGGGGGTTGAAACATCAACGTCTAAGCTTTAATCCAGCAACCTGTTTCAAAACTTGCCCAAACTCAGCATTACTTACTACCCTATAATAAATAATAAATAATAATGAATGAATCTCAAATGAATAATGAATGAATCTTACTTGTGTCCTAAGTTTAATCATGTCTGATTCCACTTGATTGTTCGATTCGTTTAGATCTTTGATTTCTTCATCCAGCTGTTTGATTTCCTCATCTTTTTCTATTCCTAGAAGAAAGGAAACATGAAATAGAATTTAAGATTAGATTAAGCTTGAATATTTGTTGAGTAAACCAGCTAGTGGCCTAGTCAAGGGTTCCTGCTGGTATTAGAGCGTTAGCTTACCTTTGCTTGCCCGTTGCTTGATTGTCAACATTTCAACTCCAGTCATTCTGGCTTTCTTCATGGCAGAGGTGGCACGGGGACAGCCGGAGAGACTGGTGAATAAAATCACATGACATGACTCCAACGCTGGTCTCAAGCACATCATTTACATTCTTGATCTGGTACTTGATTACATTTATACACAGTTGCTTGTGTACATCACAGCCGTGCAGAGCCGCACCCACCTCCGATGTGTCAGGAAACTCCCACTGACATGTCCCGATCCATCGCAGCCCGGGGTTGGGCACGACATGCCATCTGTCTTCCCGGACTTCCAGGCAAACTGGGAGCCGTTAACGTAGCCGTCCTTCTGCCGTTTGGCCGCCAGGGGGCAGCCTGACGCGCTGCGGTGGGACGCGTACTTCCCCGTCACATGACCCTGTCCGTCACAGCCTGGGACGGGACACCTGGGGAAAGGAGGGGTCACAACCTCGCTCATCTCACCTGCAGCACACCTGCACCTGCTAACTGTGATTCATAGTGAAATTACTAGAAAAATATTAGCTACTCTAATAAAAACCATCCCCCAGGTTATAACATTTACCCGTGGTTTTACATTGGTATGTCCTTCAGAGTGACATTTTGGCTGATTTAGAATGAGCACAGCGTGTCTGGGGACCGCTCCACCCCGGCAGTGGGGAGATCAGTGTTAATTATGATTGAAATGTTAATGATGATGATACTGTAGATCCAGTGAACCTCGCAGGGATAGAGGTGGCAGCAACAGCAACAGTTTTGCAGAGATTGGGTGATTCGCGGCAAGGTAATAGATGATTCGCGGCAGGGTAATATTCACTTAATTTTATGGCAATACTTTACCAAATGCCAGAAGTATCTGAAAGATAATCTTACTGTACTGTACTCACTACGTGTACCACCCTGGCTGTAGGGAAATATGAGGTGAAATAAAGGACTATGGCTTCGAGAATATGACAAATTAACAAGATACGATACACTATCCATCCATTCCAAAGCCACACCTGATTGGCTCCTGGTCGTCCTTGTCCTCCTTGCTGTGCAGTATCTTGATCCCGCTCTTCTTGGCCCGTGGACAGCCTGACAGACTAGAGGGGAAAGGTCTTGTGCAGTTCACTACCATCTTAAGAGTATGATTACAACGTCAGTGCATGTGGAGTTCATCACTTCTCAGAATCTGTAAAGTCAGTTTCAGATGATTTCAAGACAAACCATGTAGCCTATAGACCCCTTTCTGTGTCAAGAGGGCGATGCTTGCAAGTTGGAGCTATTCTACTGTATTTTAGTCAATGCCATTCCGACATTGCTCATCCTAATATTTATATGTTTCTTAATTACATTCTTTTACTTTTAGATTTGTGCGTATTGTTGTGAATTGTTAGATATTACTGCACTGTTGGAGCTAGAAACACAAGCATTTTGCTACACCCACAATAACATTGCTAAATATGTGTATGTGACCAATCAAATTTGATTTGAAGGGGGAGTTCTTATAGACCGCCAGCAAAAAAAGCCTCTATTTAGATGTTGCTTATGAGTGAATTTCACACTCCTTTTGGATTGTAATTGTATTTTAAGGCTTGTATGAATGCCCTGCTTAATATAATGTCTGTGTCATCATCACAAGTCAGCTGCATTATACTTACCACTTCAACCAGTAAAATGGCTCTTTGGCTAGCTTTTGCTACAGCCTATATCGATGAGCTTTAGCATTCTAGCTAACAACTGCTGCATCCAAAATAGATATTTTGCAAAGATCACAGCCAAATGTAATCTAAGCGACTGTTAAAGCAAAAATCAAAACCTAATTGTAAGCGTATGAGAAGCCCATTTTATTAGAAGTAATAAAAAATGTAATCTAGGCGATGTTGAATGGGCACAGATGGCGGTGGCTTTTTCACTGCCGACAAGAGTTGCGCGCATCTATGCATGAAGTCAGTGTGTCGTGTACGGAAAAGGGTCTATACAAAGACATTTATAGACGGTTATAAATTACTATCAGAGCTTAGTGGAACTGAAAACAGATAAGTCTAAACAATCCACACACCAATCCAGCTGTCAGGTATACAAATATGTCATATACTGTACACTTAGTGTACAAAACATTAGGACATCCATGACATACTGTAGCAGACTGACCAGGTGAAAGCTATGATCCCTTATTGATGTCACCTCTTAAATCCTCTTCAACCAGTGTATATGAAGGGGAGGAGACAGGTTAAAGAAGGATGTTTAAGCCTTAAGACATGGAGTGTGTATGTGCGCCATTCAATGCGTGGATGGGCAAGACTAAATATTTAAGTGCCTTTGAACGGGGTATGGTAGTAGGTGCCAGGTGCACCGGTTCGAGTGTGTCAAGAACTGCAACGCTGCTGGGTTTTTCACGCTCAACAGTTTCCTGTGGGTATCAAGAATGGTCCACCATCCAAAGGACATCCAGCCAACTTGACACAACTGTGGGAAGCATTGGAGTCAACATGGGCGTAAAACGCTGTGTACTACTCCCTTCACAGAACAACGCAAACTGGCTCTAACCAGAATAGAAAGAGGAGTGGGAGGCCCCAGTGCACAACTGAGGCAGAATTTCTCGCTTGGAATAGCCTTCATTTCTCCGAACAAGAATAGACTGACGAGTTTCATAAGAAAGATTTTTGATTCTGGCCATTTTGAGCCTGTAATCAACCCCACAAATGCTGATGCTCCAGATACTCAACTAGTCTAAAGAAGACCAGTTTTATTGCTTCTTTAATCAGGACAACAGTT
Organism: Salvelinus namaycush; assembly: GCF_016432855.1. Classification (NCBI taxonomy): domain Eukaryota; kingdom Metazoa; phylum Chordata; class Actinopteri; order Salmoniformes; family Salmonidae; genus Salvelinus; species Salvelinus namaycush. Next base: position 30,460,761 of record NC_052330.1, read on the forward strand.
TTCAGCTGTGCTAACATAATTGCAAAAGGTTTTTTTAATGATCAATTAGCCTTTTAAAATGATAAACTTGGATTAGCTAACACAACATGCCATTGGAACACAGGAATGACGGTTGCTGATAATAGGCCTCTGTACACCTACAGTGGGGCAAAAAAGTATTTAGTCAGCCACCAATTGTGCAAGTTCTCCCACTTAAAAAGATGAGAGAGGCCTGTAATTTACAATGTAATGTACACTTCAACTATGACAGACAAAATGAGGGAAAAAAATCCAGAAAATCACATTGTAGGATTTTTAATGAATTTATTTTCAAATTATGGTGGAAAATAAGTATTTGGTCAATAACAAAAGTTTATCTCAATACTTTGTTATATACCCTTTGTTGGCAATGACAGAGGTCAAACGTTTTCTGTAAGTCTTCACAAGGTTTTCACACACTGTTGCTGGTATTTTGGCCCATTCCTCCATGCAGATCTCCTCTAGAGCAGTGATGTTTTGGGGCTGTTGCTGGGCAACACGGACTTTCAACTCCCTCCTAAGATTTTATATGGGGTTGAGATCTGGAGACTGGCTAGGCCACTCCAGGACCTTGAAATGCTTCTTACAAAGCCACTCCTTCATTGCCCGGGCGGTGTGTTTGGGATCATTGTCATGCTGAAAGACCCAGCCACGTTTCATCTTCAATGCCCTTGCTGATGGAAGGAGGTTTTCATTCAAAATCTCACGATACATGGCCCCATTCATTCTTTCCTTTACACGGATCAGTCGTCCTGCTCCCTTTGCAGAAAAACAGCCCCAAAGCATGATGTTTCCACCCCCATGCTTCACAGTAGGTATGGTGTTCTTTGGATGCAACTCAGCATTCTTTGTCCTCCAAACACGACGAGTTGAGTTTTTACCAAAAAGTTATATTTTGGTTTCATCTGACCATATGACATTCTCCCAATCTTCTTCTGGATCATCCAAATGCTCTCTAGCAAACTTCAGACGGGCCTGGACATGTACTGGCTTAAGCAGGGGGACATGTCTGGCACTGCAGGAGTCCCTGGCGGCGTAGTGTGTTACTGATGGTAGGCTTTGTTACTTTGGTCCCAGCTCTCTGCAGGTCATTCACTAGGTCCCCCCGTGTGGTTCTGGGATATTTGCTCACCGTTCTTGTGATCATTTTGACCCCACGGGGTGAGATCTTGCGTGGAGCCCCAGATCGAGGGAGATTATCAGTGGTCTTGTATGTCTTCCATTTCCTAATAATTGCTCCCACAGTTGATTTCTTCAAACCAAGCTGCTTACCTATTGCAGATTCAGTCTTCCCAGCCTGGTGCAGGTCTACAATTTTGTTTCTGGTGTCCTTTGACAGCTCATTGGTCTTGGCCATAGTGGAGTTTGGAGTGTGACTGTTTGAGGTTGTGGACAGGTGTCTTTTATACTGATAACAAGTTCAAACAGGTGCCATTAATACAGGTAACGAGTGGAGGACAGAGGAGCCTCTTAAAGAAGAAGTTACAGGTCTGTGAGAGCCAGAAATCTTGCTTGTTTGTAGGTGACCAAATACTTATTTTCCACCATAATTTGCAAAGAAATTCATAAAAAATCCTACAATGTGATTTTCTGGATTTTTTAAAATAATTTTGTCTGTCATAGTTGAAGTGTACCTATGATGAAAATTACAGGTCTCTCTCATCTTTTTAAGTGGGAGAACTTGCACAATTGGTGGCTGACTAAATACTTTTTTCCCCACTGTATGTAGATATTTCATTAAAAAAACTGCCATTTCCAGCTCTATTTATGATTAATTGGATGTTATTTTAATGGACAAAAAATGTGCTTTTCTTTCAAAAACAAGGACATTTCTAACTGACCCCAAATTTTTGAACGGTAGTGTATATGTATATACTAGCCTCGCCCTGCACTACAATCTGAGGTGTTGGGGGCTGCTGAATGTACTGCGTGTCTTTTTGTCATTATGATGGTGTGCAAGCTACCTCCTGTGCGAGGCGTAGTTCCCAGTGATGTGTCCAGACCCGTCACATCCTGGAGTGGGACACCTGGGACAGAGAGGGGACAAGGAGCGTGACTACAGGGGACAGGGTAATACCAAAGCTGACAGCATCGACACTATCAGGCTATTGGTCTGCTGTGAAACTAGAGAATAAAATATAAAACTCATCAAGGTCTACTGTATATCAGAGACATTGAAGGAATAAGGTTCTGCTTACTTGAGGTCTTGCGCATTGGTCATCATCATACTGCAGATGCTTTTGTCAGCTAGCTGGTAGCTGGAGAGACTAGAGAACACACAAACACACAAGGATGACAGTAGATAACACAATGATGACATTAGATTCAGGGGCGCAACTTTCACTGGGGACGGGGGGACATGTCCCCCCCACATTCTGAAATTGTATTTTTGTCCCCCCCAGTTTTATCAATGGAATGTGATACAAAACGAGGCTACGGTGTGCTTTAGGACCATGCGGTCGGGTAAGCTGTTTGGAGTGTTAATCCGACTGGATAAAGAATATAATTATAATAATTATATCCCCCCCACTTCTAAAACCAAAGTTGCGCCCCTGATTTAAATTACACAGAATGATAACATTAGATTACACACAGTGATGAAATTAGATTACACACAATGATGACATTAGATTACACACAATGATAACATTAGATTACACACAGTGATGACATTAGATTACACACAATGATGACATTAGATTACACACAATGATGACATTAGATTACACACAATGATGACATTAGATTACACACAATGATGCCATTAGATTACACACAATGATAACATTAGATTACACACATGGATAACATTAGATTACACACAATGATGACATTAGATTACACACAATGATAACATTAGATTACACACAATGATGCCATTAGATTACACACAATGATGCCATTAGATTACACACAATGATAACATTAGATTACACACAATGATAACATTAGATTACACACAATGATAACATTAGATTACACACAATGATGCCATTAGATTACACACAATGATGCCATTAGATTACACACAATGATAGCATTAGATTACACACAATGATAACATTAGATTACACACAATGATAACATTAGATGAGGAAAATGATCACTAGGTAAAGGTATAAAGGCTGTAAAGTAGTAACGAGGTGATGAGGAAATAAGCTTGTTTTGGACTTACGTGATGAGCTCCTCCTTGCCCTCCTTGCAGGGGGCGTACTTGTGTTTTGGGCTGGGCATGGTCACGTCCCCTCCGTAGTGATTTTCATCTAGAAGGTCCTGGAACGGGTCCAGGTCCTCCTCCTGGTGGAGGGATGAAAGAAAAGAAGACTACATCATGTCACAATGGAGACCATAGATTCATATTGCACGTCCTAGATTATTTGTTTCATTGCATGATTATAATTCATATGCACATCTCACATCCCAATTTTTTTTAATTACTCAGCAGATCCTATTACTTATATTTATAAAGCAATTATCCCAAAGAAACCCTCTCCTCTTAATCTGTGTACTCATGCTCCACTTGTAAAAACTGCCTTCATTTTGCTGGACCCCAGGAAGAGTAGCTGCTAATCGGGATCCATAATAAATAGAAATACAAAATACTGGAATTGTTTAATCCATGCTCAATTAGCAAGCCCAATAACTCTTACGATTAAACCCCTCAACTTCAAGCGTTTTAATCAGACACTGCAAATGTATAAATGTACTGCTTGGTTTGCTTTGTGTAATATCAGAGATTCAGAGTACAAGGTGTAAAGATGATCTACCAGCCATTAATCATATAATGCTGCTGATCCTCAATGTATCTCCCCACAGGAGGCTGCTGAGGGGAGGATGTCTCATAATAATGGCTGGAACGGGGTGAATGGAATGGCATCAAACACATGGAAACCATGTATTTTGATGTATTTGATACCATTCCATGAATTCCGCTCCAGTCATTACCACGAGCCCATCCTCCCCAATGAAGGTGCCAACAACCTCCTGTGATCTCACCAACCATGAATCCACAATAGGGCGCTTCACTGATTCATTGGGGGAATCTCAATTGTATTTCCTTGATTCCTCATCTCTTCTTTCCTTCCCTGCCTCTCCGAGGGAAGGAACCTCATCTTCTGCTCTGTGTCTTGAGAAGCAGGGTGTGAGGAATAAAGGAAAAACAATTGAGATTCACCCATTAAGTCAATGCAGTACCAGCAGAATCCACTAGATGTCACTGAAAGACTATCAGTGGATACTGGATACCCCCCCCCCCCCCCCCCCCCCCCTTTCCCCTGGGTGAGCCAAGTCAAATCAGCATTACCTGCATAGCCGTGGGAAGTAGTTTGGGGGTGGGGGTGCTGCAATGTTTTTGCAAAAAAAAATGTCCCTGCTCTGAAGACGTCTATATCGGGCCGCTCATACAGGACTAGCAAAGGCCCAGTGCACTAGTTCCGGGAAATATTTAAACTAAATGAAATGTATTTGAATGTTTTACCAGCATTTGTATCTTGAGTCTGATAAGTATCTGTACAAAACAGTTCATCTAATAATACTTGTGGAATATAAAAATACTTGCTTGATATATGTTTTCCAGTTTCTTGAAATACTTTGCAAATGTAACTCATTCCTATGTGAAGACTGAAATGATCTATTCATTCCTTTTCCATTCCAGTAGACACTCTTATCCAGAGCAACTTACAGTAGTGAGTGCATACATTATCATACTGGTCCCCCATGGGATTCAAACCAACAACCAACAACCAACCAACCAACAACCAACCAACAACCATAGCATTGGACGCACCATGCTCCACCAACTGATCCACATCATCACATCATCACATCATCACATCACCACATCATCACATCACCACATCACCACATCATCACATCATCACATCACCACATCACCACATCATCACATCACCACATCACCACATCACCACATCATCACCTCATCACCACATCATCACATCACCACATCACCACATCATCACATCACCACATCATCACATCACCACATCATCACCTCACCACATCATCACATCATCACATCACCACATCATCACATCACCACATCATCACATCACCACATCACCACATCATCACCTCACCACATCATCACATCATCACATCACCACATCATCACATCATCACATCATCACATCATCACCTCACCACATCATCACATCATCACCTCATCACATCATCACATCATCACATCACCACATCATCACTAACCACTTGGTGTCTGAATGTACTTGATTTTGCATAGTTTTTCTGCATGGTGACGGAACGTCTACAAACCTAGATGACCAGCCTATGTACAATACAATAATGTACACTAAGTGGTTTGTAAAGATGCACAAAAAGTGGTTGTTTTTATGTTACTTGATCAAGAAAAATATTTAACTTGATATGGATGTTTTGTGTCTTTGCTCATAACTTTCCATCTTTTGATGTAAATGTTTGAGGACAGGGTTTTGTTCTTTCTGGATTCCATTAGAATGACATCACAGAGAAAGGGACAAGGTAACAACTATTACAATTCCAACATTTGAATCTTGCAGGATTCTGTTCCTAATTATACAACTAGCTTTTTTGCCAAAGCATAGGTGCTGGTATGTTTTGTTGTTGCCCGAGCTACAGACGTCTATATCAGTCCGCTAATACTAGAAAAGGCCCAGTGCACTACTTTAGTGAACAAATATTTTTTTATTCCGATTTTTCAGGGGTGTTGCAGCACCCTCAGCACCCCTACTTCCCGCGGCTATGATTACCTGTGTTCTGTCTATGGCTCAATCGGGAATATTGAACGCTCACAGGGAGTAAAATATGTTCTGCATAAATCATCTTTGAATTGTGTCTCCACTGTAAGAGAACATTGAAATAAAATACAGCACCACTCTGTTCAATAGATTTGAATATTGAACACAAAAAAAAAAAAAAAATGAATACAATACCCATAATGCTGCGGTCCTTCCCCATACCTCTTTGTGATCGTCGTCGGTGATGCGCTTGATCTTGGTGTAGTCCACGGGCAGGTCCCAGCAGTCGGCCTCACTCATCTGGTAGCAGCGGCTGCTGTTGAGCAGGGCCTGGCGCTGGGTGGACATGGGCTGCAGGGGGGTTAGCACCGTGCCACTCCCCTCCGGACCCCCCGGCTGCCCCCGGCTCACACTCAGGTCAAGAGTACTGCTGTCATCCATGTCACCATCAGGACTCTGTCAGAGAGATGGACAAATGGAGGGATTGAGGGAGGGAGGGAGAGGCAGATCAAATTAAAGAAGGATGGAGAAGAGAGCAAGGGAGCACTGTAATTAGATGGTAGGAGGGAAAGAGGAGAGAGAGAATGGAGAGGAGAGAAAAAGCAGAGATGAAGAGAGAGGGTTGAGAGACGGACAAAGCAGAGAGACAGAGAGAGGGTTGAAAGAGAGACAAAGCAGAGAAACGGAGAGAGGATTGAGAGAGAGACAAAGAAGAGACAGAGAGAGGGTTGATAGAGAGACAAAGAAGAGACAGAGAGAGGGTTGATAGAGAGACAAAGAAGAGACAGAGAGAGGTTTGAGAGAGAGACAAAGCAGAGAGACAAAGCAGAGAGAAAGAGAGGGGGTTGAGAGAGAGACAAAGCAGAGAGAAAGAGAGGGGGTTGAGAGAGAGACAAAGCAGAGAGAAAGAGAGGGGGTTGAGAGAGAGACAAAGCAGAGGCAGAGAGAGGGTTGATAGAGAGACAAAGAAGAGACAGAGAGAGGTTTGATAGAGAGACAAAGCAGAGAGACAAAGCAGAGAGAAAGAGAGGGGGTTGAGAGAGAGACAAAGCAGAGGCAGAGAGAGGGTTGATAGAGAGACAAAGAAGAGACAGAGAGAGAGACAAAGCAGAGAGACGGATAGAGTGTTGAGAGAGAGACAAAGCAGAGAGACAGAGAGAGTTGTGAGAGAGAGACAAAGCAGAGAGACAGAGAGAGGGTTGAGAGAGAGACAAAGCAGAGAGGCAGAGAGAGAGTTGTGAGAGAGAGACTAAGCAGAGAGACAGAGAGAAGGTTGCGAAAAAGACAAAGCAGAGAGACGGAGAGCGGATTGAGAGAGAGATCAATCAGAGAGACAGAGAGAGGGTTGAGAGCGAGAGACAAAGCAGAGAGACAGAGAGAGGGTTGAGAGAGAGACAAAGCAGAGAGACAGAGAGAGGGTTGATAGAGAGACAAAGAAGAGACAGAGAGAGGTTTGATAGAGAGACAAAGCAGAGAGACAAAGCAGAGAGAAAGAGAGGGGGTTGAGAGAGAGACAAAGCAGAGGCAGAGAGAGGGTTGATAGAGAGATAAAGAAGAGACAGAGAGAGAGACAAAGCAGAGAGACGGATAGAGTGTTGAGAGAGAGACAAAGCAGAGAGACAGAGAGAGTTGTGAGAGAGAGACAAAGCAGAGAGACAGAGAGAGGGTTGAGAGAGAGACAAAGCAGAGAGGCAGAGAGAGAGTTGTGAGAGAGAGACTAAGCAGAGAGACAGAGAGAAGGTTGCGAAAAAGACAAAGCAGAGAGACGGAGAGCGGATTGAGAGAGATCAATCAGAGAGACAGAGAGAGGGTTGAGAGCGAGAGACAAAGCAGAGAGACAGAGAGAGGGTTGAGAGAGAGACAAAGCAGAGAGACAGAGAGAGGGTTGAGAGAGAGAGACAAAGCAGAGAGACAGAGAGAGGGTTGAGAGAGAGAGAAAGCAGAGAGACAGAGAGAGGGTTGAGAGAGAGAGACAAAGCAGAGGGACAGAGAGAGTGTTGAGAGAGAGAGACTAAGCAGAGAGACAGAGAGAGAGTTGTGAGAGAGAGACAAAGCAGAGAGAGACAGAGAGAGGGACAAAGCAGAGGGATGGAGAGAGGGTTGACAGAGAGACAAAGCAGAGACAGAGAGAGGGTTAAGAGAGAGACAAAGCAGAGAGACAGAGAGAGGGTTGAGAGAGAGAGACAAAGCAGAGAGACAGAGAGAGGGTTGAGAGAGAGATACAAAGCAGAGAGACAGAGAGAGGGTTGAGAGATATTGACAAAGCAGAGAGACAGAGAGAGGGTTGAGAGAGACAAAGCAGAGAGACAGAGAGAGGGTTGAGAGAGAGACAAAGCAGAGAGACAGAGAGAGGGTTGAGAGAGAGAGACAAAGCAGAGAGACAGAGAGAGTGTTGAGAGAGATTGACAGAGCAGAGAGACAGAGAGAGGGTTGAGAGAGAGACAAAGCAGAGAGACAGAGAGAGGGTTGAGAGAGAGAGACTAAGCAGAGAGACAGAGAGAGAGTTGTGAGAGAGAGACAAAGCAGAGAGAGACAGAGAGAGGGATGGAGAGAGGGTTGACAGAGAGACAAAGCAGAGACAGAGAGAGGGTTAAGAGAGAGACAAAGCAGAGAGACAGAGAGAGGGTTGAGAGAGAGAGACAAAGCAGAGAGACAGAGAGAGGGTTGAGAGAGAGATACAAAGCAGAGAGACAGAGAGAGGGTTGAGAGATACTGACAAAGCAGAGAGACAGAGAGAGGTTTGAGAGAGACAAAGCAGAGAGACAGAGAGAGGGTTGAGAGAGAGACAAAGCAGAGAGACATAGAGAGGGTTGAGAGAGAGAGACAAAGCAGAGAGACAGAGAGAGTGTTGAGAGAGATTGACAGAGCAGAGAGACAGAGAGAGGGTTGAGAGAGAGACAAAGCAGAGAGACAGAGAGAGGGCTGAGAGAGACAAAGCAGAGACAAGGCAGAGAGAGGTTTGAGAGAGACAAAGCAGAGAGACAGATAGTGAAGCAGAGACTAATTTCTCCTCCTTCTTGGCCCACTCTGCAGCCCACACTGTCTTTAAGAGGAGATGAATGTACAGAACATGGAATTTCCCCGCGACGCTCTAGTGATTATTATGGTGATGATGGCGATGATGATGCTGGTGATGATTATGAGGATGATGGTTCACACAGAGACGGACTGCCACAGAGCAAGACCATGTCCTCACAAAGTGGCCACTCTCTCTCTCACTGTCACCTCCACAAAGGAGTATGACCACGAGAGAGAGAGAGAGAGAGAGAGAGAGAGAGAGAGAGAGAGAGAGAGAGAGAGAGAGAGAGAGAGAGGCAACTGAAACCATCGATCCATTCCAGGCTGTCTGAAAAAGCCAAGGGCTCCACTCCATCGTGCCCACAATGCATATCTTTCTCCCACAGCCTCAGATGCTGTGCTGCTCTCATGGCTGTGCCTGGCACTCCACAGTGTAATGAATGGGACACATAATCACAGGATGCTAGGCCAGACTGCATTATTCTGTGATAAGCAAAGCAGCAATGCCTAAATCAAGTGGCATAGAAAGACATCTGACACCTAGCCTTGTGGATGAGGGCTCTGACTCATTGCTGACTGGATCAGACAAGGGCCCACTTTTCACTTGAACTGACTCAGGGTGACAGTAAGGAAGAGATCATATCCTTATTGTATAGGAGATATAATACACATGTAGTCTGATAGATTGAAATAGCATTAAAGAAAGCATGAAAGATAGGGGAAAGAAATAGACAAAGGGATAGGGTTGGAGAGAGATAGAGAGTGAGAGAAAGAAGGGCAGAGAGACGGAGAGAGAGAAGGGAAGAGAGGTGCAGAGAGAGAGAGAAAGAAGGTGTAGTAGAGAGAGGTGTGGTAGAGAGAGAGAAGGTGTGGTAGAGAGAGAGGTGTGGTAGAGAGAGAGAAGGTGTGGTAGAGAGAGAGGTGTGGTAGAGAGAGAAGGTGTGGTAGAGAGAGAAGGTGTGGTAGAGAGAGAAGGTGTGGTAGAGAGAGAGGTGTGGTAGAGAGAGAAGGTGTGGTAGAGAGAGAGATGTGGTAGAGAGAGAAGGTGTGGTAGAGAGAGAGAAGGTGTAGTAGAGAGAGGTGTGGTAGAGAGAGAGAAGGTGTGGTAGAGAGAGAGGTGTGGTAGAGAGAGAAGGTGTGGTAGAGAGAGAAGGTGTGGTAGAGAGAGAGAAGGTGTGGTAGAAAGAGAAGGTGTGGTAGAGAGAGAAGGTGTGGTAGAGAGAGAGGTGTGGTAGAGAGAGAGGTGTGGTAGAGAGAGAGAGGTGTGGTAGAGAGAGAGATGTGGTAGAGAGAGAAGGTGTGGTAGAGAGAGAGAAGGTGTAGTAGAGAGAGAGGTGTGGTAGAGAGAGAAGGTGTAGTAGAGAGAGGAGGTGTGGTAGAGAGAGAGATGTGGTAGAGAGAGAGATGTGGTAGAGAGAGAAGGTGTGGTAGAGAGGGAGGTGTGGTAGAGAGAGAAGGTGTAGTAGAGAGAGAAGGTGTGGTAGAGAGAGAAGGTGTGGTAGAGAGAGAGATGTGGTAGAGAGAGAGGTGTGGTAGAGAGAGAAGGTGTAGTAGAGAGAGAAGGTGTGGTAGAGAGAGAAGGTGTGGTAGAGAGAGATGTGGTAGAGAGAGAAGGTGTGGTAGAGAGAGAAGGTGTGGTAGAGAGAGAAGGTGTGGTAGAGAGAGAGATGTGGTAGAGAGAGAAGGTGTGGTAGAGAGCAACAGATAGAAGATGTGGTTGACAGAGAGAGAGAGAGAGAGAGGTGTGGTAGAGAGAGAGAGTTGTGGTAGAGAGCAACAGAGAGAAGGTGTGGTTGACACAGAGAGAGAGAGAGGTGTGGTAGAGAGCGAAAAGGTGTGGAATAGAGAGAGAGGTATGGTAGAGAGAGAGATGGAGAGGTGTGGTAGGGAGCGAGAGAGAGAGATAGAGAGGTGTGGTAGGGAGCGAGAGAGAGAGAAGGTGTGGTAGAGAGAGACAGAGAGAAGGTGTGGTTGACAGAGAGAGAGAGAGGTGTGGTAGAGAGAGAGAAGGTGTGGAATAGAGAGAGAGAGAGAGGTGCAGTAGAGAGAGAGATAGAGAGGTGTGGTAGAGAGAGAGAAGGTGTGGTTGACAGAGAGAGAGCGTGATAGACAGCAACGCAGCGCCCGAGACCTGCGGTGGAGTGTGGGTATGGATGAGTCTGGGCTGCAGCCCTCCCTACCTGGGAGAGGAGGTCCTGGGGCTTGCCTCCCAGGCCGTGGGGCATCTCCCTGCAGCGCGTGGACAGGTTGAGGATGGCCGTGGCGGCCATGTGAGCAGCCTCTGTGTCCTGTGTGTAGTCGAAGCTGCTCTTACTGCAGGTGCTGCTGGCACTGCTGCCGCCCCCTCCTCCTCCCCCTCCGCAGCTCAGACTGCTGCTGCTGGGAGCGTATCTGCTCGTCGTGCTGCTGGGAGCGTATCTGCTCGTCGTGCTGCTGGGAGCGTAGCTGCTAGTCGTGCTGCTGGCTGGGCTCTTACAGTAGTGCTTGGCTGCAGGGAGGGAGTGCAGTGGACAGTTCATACACATACATACTTAACACAACATACGGAACACAACATACTTAACACAACATACGGAACACAACATACTTAACACAACATACGGAACACAACATACTTAACACAACATACGGAACACAACATACTTAACACAACATACGGAACACAACATACTTAACACAACATACGGAACACAACATACGGAACACAACATACGGAACACAACATACGGAACACAACATACGGAACATAACATACAGAACATGTATTCAGAACACACATACAGAACATGTATACAGAACACAACATACGGAACACAACATAGGGAACACAACATACGGAACACAACATACGGAACACAACATACAGAACATGTATTCAGAACACACATACAGAACATGTATACAGAACACAACATACGGAACACAACATAGGGAACACAACATACGGAACACAACATACGGAACACAACATACAGAACATGTATTCAGAACACACATACAGAACATGTATACAGAACACACATACAGAACACACATACAGAACATGTATATAGAACACACATACAGAACATGTATACAGAACACACATACAGAACATGTATACAGAACACACATACAGAACATGTATACAGAACACGCATACAGAACACACATACAGAACATGTATACAGAACACACATAAGGAACATGTATACAGAACACACATACAGAACACACATACAGAACATGTATACAGAACACTCATACAGAACACTCATACAGAACACACATACAGAACATGTATACAGAACACTCATACAGAACACTCATACAGAACATGTATACAGAACACACATACAGAACACATACAGAACACACATACAGAACACTCATACAGAACACTCATACAGAACACATATACAGAACACACATACAGAACACACATACAGAACATGTATACAGAACACTCATACAGAACATATATACAGAACACACATACAGACACACATACAGAACACACATACAGAACATGTATACAGGACACTCATACAGAACACTCATACAGAACACACATACAGAACATGTATACAGAACACTCATACAGAACACTCATACAGAACACACATACAGAACATGTATACAGAACACACATACAGAACACACATACAGAACACACATAGAGCACATGTATACAGAACACTCATACAGAACACTCATACAGAACACACATGCAGAACACACATACAGAACATGTATACAGAACACTCATACAGAACACTCATACAGAACACACATACAGAACATGTATACAGAGCACACATACAGAACACACATACAGAACATGTATACAGAACACTCATACAGAACACTCATACAGAACAAACATACAGAACACACATACAGAACATGTATACAGAACACACATACAGAACATGTATACAGAACACACATACAGAAGACACATACAGAACACAGATACAGAACATGTGTACAGAACACTCATACAGAACACTCATACAGAACACACATACAGAACATGTATACAGAACACTCATACGGAACACTCATACAGAACACACATACAGAACACACATACAGACACACATACAGAACACACATACAGAACATGTATACAGGACACTCATACAGAACACTCATACAGAACACACATACAGAACATGTATACAGAACACTCATACAGAACACTCATACAGAACACACATACAGAACATGTATGCAGAACACACATACAGAACACACATACAGAACACACATACAGCACATGTATACAGAACACTCATACAGAACACTCATACAGAACACACATGCAGAACACACATACAGAACATGTATACAGAACACTCATACAGAACACTCATACAGAACACACATGCAGAACACACATACAGAACATGTATACAGAACACTCATACAGAACACTCATACAGAACACACATACAGAACATGTATACAGAACACACATACAGAACATACATACAGAACATGTATGCAGAACACTCATACAGAAGACACATACAGAACACAGATACAGAACATGTGTACAGAACACTCATACAGAACACTCATACAGAACACACATACAGAACATGTATACAGAACACTCATACGGAACACTCATACAGAACACACATACAGAACACACATACAGACACACATACAGAACACACATACAGAACATGTATACAGGACACTCATACAGAACACTCATACAGAACACACATACAGAACATGTATACAGAACACTCATACAGAACACTCATACAGAACACACATACAGAACACACATACAGAACATGTATACAGAACACACATACAGAACACACATACAGCACACACATACAGCACATGTATACAGAACACTCATACAGAACACTCATACAGAACACACATGCAGAACACACATACAGAACATGTATACAGAACACACATACAGAACATGTATACAGAACACACATACAGAAGACACATACAGAACACAGATACAGAACATGTGTACAGAACACTCATACAGAACACTCATACAGAACACACATACAGAACATGTATACAGAACACTCATACGGAACACTCATACAGAACACACATACAGAACACACATACAGAACACACATACAGAACATGTATACAGAACACTCATACAGAACACTCATACAGAACACACATACAGAACACACATACAGAACATGTATACAGAACACACATACAGAACATGTATACAGTAACAGACAATAATGATACCGAAGCAGAAGGCCAGATTTTACCCCCCAAAAAGAACAATATGAAATATTGAAATGGAGATGTATAGAAAGACATGACATATACATTTAGAAGGCCAGACAGACAGACAGACAGACAGACAGACAGACAGACAGACAGACAGACAGACAGACAGACAGACAGACAGACAGACAGACAGACAGACAGACAGACAGACAGACAGACAGACAGTCTATAGATAGATAGATAGATAGATAGATAGATAGATAGATAGATAGATAGATAGATAGATAGATAGATAGATAGATAGATAGATAGATAGATAGATAGATAGATAGATAGATAGATAGATAATTACTGACACCTACAGGGAAGTCTTTCAATGGAAGGTTTGCTCCATGGTGAATGCTGTGTGAGAGCAAATGATTGTGCTCTTGGTTGGAGAAAGAGGAGAGGGCGACAGAGATGGAGAGCACGAGGAGAGAGCTAGAGGGAGAGAGAGAGAGCGCAAGCAAGAGGGATGGGAGTGGTGTGAATATGGTCTTGGCAGTAAGGGCTTGCAGGCAGCAGAGTGTGTGAGCGAGCGGGGAATGCAGAAGCCCTGAACACATCCACATTACAGGGAGCTGAGACAAAAACCTTCCAACCAGCAGCTCCAAAATGAATCAAACAAATGGGTTGTGTTCTATGATCATCTCCAATCCAGATTGGGGTTGTTCTCTCTAATTGTGAACTATGCAAAATCAAATTGATGGAAATAAAAACATTGGTTTTAGGCATGTATTTCAATAGTTCATCTGCGTTGTATAAGTGTCGAGTAGAGCTTCTGTAGAGTCTATCACTTGTTCAACATATTTACAACATTGTCAAAGCATAGATCTAGAATCTGAGGAATTATGTGTGTGTTCGTTTGTGTGTGTGTGCATTCGTGTGTGTGTGTGCCAACATGCGTGCGTGCATGCATCAGAGCGCACAAGCAGTCGTTCCCTACCATCATATCCCTTGGGTGAGGTGTCCGTGTCCCGTCCGTGGGCCTTGGGGGCCAGGCCTGTCTTCCCCCTGCTGTAGACGTGGTGCTGGCTGTCGTAGCCTTGGCCGTAGTCGAAGCTGGTCTTGGAGTACTTCTCCAGCTCCTTGGCCAGGTTGGAGCGCGGCGTGCTGGTGGACACGTTATTTTTGTAACCGTACTGTGGGATCTCCAGCTGTTTCACAAAGCACATTGGCCTGGAAGATAACCATGGACAGGGGGGGGCGTGTTTGTGTACACGCGGTGAGAGCGGTCTGACTGTCTGCATGGTGCACGTCCTCACTGAACCACTAGGGGGACTTCATTTGTAAGAGCATGAATCATAAGCGCTGCTACGGTAGGCATTCTATTGTTCTTTCTACATCTATATGAAGTAGGATTTGAAAGCAGAGAGAGTGATGGAGGTCAGTGTTTACATTCACGGCTACAGGGAATGCACTGGGATGAGCGGGGAGGCTGGGGGAGTGGTGGTCATGTGATGAGGGTGTGAGTGAGTACCTCAGCACACGATCTGAAGCCTGGCTGGACTTGGGGCCCCCGTCACATGGGATGTGCTTCTCCTGGACTTTAACCATCTTCTCTGCAGCGGCGATGGGGCACCCCGAGAGACTGCAACAGCATTCACACAATGGAGTGAGGCCTAATTAGCCAGAACACACTCACACACACATGCACACACACAAACACATGCGCTTGCACACACCCACGCGCACATGTACTGTATGCTCGCACGCACACACACACACACACCCACCCACACACACACACACACACACACACACACACATACACACACATACACACACAACCCACTTGCACAGACACATAAATCCCCCCACACACACACGTGCCTACAGTCTGCCTCTCCGATAACAGACACATCCTATCAATCAACTAAATTTGGCTTTGATTTAAACAGAATTGCACATTTTAAGCTATAAAATGGAGCCCCACGTATGAATTATGTATTTCCTATGGCCTAGTTCTTTATTGCAAAGCCAGAGCTTTGCAGATACATATTATTGGCTGCCTGGGCATGAGGGGCTGCTGAGCTTCAGAGAGATCCCCTCAGCTAGATACTGCAGTCCTTTCAGAGGCATTCTGGGTAGACTCAGTGGGGAGAACTGATTAACCACGATGCTAGCTACTGTACTCCCTCCTCTCCTCCTCACCTCCTCTACATGCCTTCCCCTGTCGTCCTCTCCTCCTCTCCTCCTCTCCTCCTCACCTCCTCTACATGCCTTCCCCTGTCGTCCTCTCCTCCTCACCTCCTCTACATGCCTTCCCCTGTCGTCCTCTCCTCCTCTCCTCCTCACCTCCTCACCTCCTCTACATGCCTTCCCCTGTCGTCCTCTCCTCCTCTCCTCCTCACCTCCTCTACATGCCTTCCCCTGTCGTCCTCTCCTTCTCTCCTCCTCACCTCCTCTACATGCCTTCCCCTGTCGTCCTCTCCTCCTCACCTCCTCACCTCCTCTACATGCCTTCCCCTGTCGTCCTCTCCTCCTCTCCTCCTCACCTCCTCACCTCCTCTACATGCCTTCCCCTGTCGTCCTCTCCTCCTCTCCCCCTCTCGCCTCTCGTCCTCTCTTCCTCTACACGCCTTCCATTCTCCTTCTCTACTCCTCTCCTCTCCACACCTCTCCCCTCTCCTCCTCTCCTCCTCACGTCCTCTACACCTTCTCCTCCTCTCCTCCTCTACCCGCCTTCCCCTCTCCCCTCTCCTCCACTCCTCCTATACCCCCTTTCTGCCTCTACCCCCCTCTGCCCTCTCCTCCTCCTCTACCCCCTCTCCTCCTCTTCTACCCCCTCTCCTCCTCTTCTACCCCCTCTCCATCTCTCATACTCTCCCCCCTCTCCCCCTTACCTCCTCTCCTCCTCTACCCCCTCTCCACCTCTCGCTTTCTCCTCCTCTTCTTCTCCTTTCTCCCTCACATTTGCACCTTATAAGATGCCTCTTTATACACATACAAACCAGTCACTCTCACATACAAACCAGTCACTCTCACATACAAACCAGTCACTCTCACATACAAACCAGTCACTCTCACATACAAACCAGTCACTCTCACATACAAACCAGTCACTCTCACATACAAACCAATCACTCTCACATACAACCCAGACACTCTCACATACAACCCAGTCACTCTCACATACAAACCAGTCACTCTTACATACAAACCAGTCACTCTCACATACAAACCAGTCACTCTCACATACAAACCAGTCACTTTCACATACAAACCAGTCACTCTCACATACAAACCAGTCACTCTCACATACAAACCAGTCACTCTCACATACAAACCAGTCACTCTCACATACACACCAGTCACTCTCACATACACACCAGTCACTCTCACATACAAACCAGTCACTCTCACATACAAACCAGTAACTCTCACATACAACCCAGTCACTCTCACATACAAACCAGTCACTCTCACATACAAACCAGTCACTCTCACATACACACCAGTGACTCTCACATACACACCGGCACTGCTTTTGTGTGAGAGATGAATGTGGTCTCTGGGCCTCTCCTAATAGTTTCATATCATGCCATAAATAAAACATTGATACAGCCAGCCCCGGAACACACACACACTCACATACAGGCACAGGCGGATTTCAAAGTGGTGAGGACCGTGTGACAAACTGACAGGACTGCTGTCAGTATCATCGAGTTTCCATGACAACAGCGAGGAGGAGAGAAATGAGAGACACGTACAGAATTCTCTCTTTTTTTCATACGTCTTGCTATGCACTGCTCCCCAACACTACTAATGACTACACGGTGTGCGTGCCAGTCCCAAAGGACGTGTTCTATATAACATTGCCTCCAGCAACTGGGGATGGTGAGGGAGGTGTGTGTGTGTGTGTATCGTGTATTCATAGCGTATGCATCGTGTGTGTTATTGTCTGGGTACCTATATACAGTATGTACAGAACATTGACTACCTAACTTGTTGGAAAGGTGGCATCCTATGATGGTGCCACGTTGAAACTCACCGAGCTCTTCATTAAGGCCGCTCTACTGCCAATGTTTGTCTATGGAGATTGCATGGCTGTGTGCTCAATTTTATACACCTGTCAGCAACGGGTGTGGCCGAAATTGCCGAATCCACTAATTTGAAGGGGTGTCCACATACTTTTGTATTTGAAGGGGTGTCCATGGTGTACAGTATATACATTATGTATAGGTGTGTGTTTGTGTGGCGCAGTATGCAGAATGTACTCATCTTAGCATCCAGTGCTGCTCTACTGGGAGACCGTGCCTCAGCCTCTAAACACACCTAGCTACAAACAATGGATTCCTGACCCTGAGATACACTGTTAGCCAGTGACTATGACAACCCCACATATTCCTATTTTTTACTTTTTTTCTCTCTCTTACATCCTGAACAAAGAGATCAGTAGCTATTCCATTATTTTATTTCTTATTTTCTCTCCCAGTGCATGCCCTGCCTGGTTGACAGCCACTCACCTGCGGTGGGAGTTCCTGTTGCTATTGACATGGCCACGCCCCGAGCAGCCAGGAGTAGGGCACTTTAGAACATTTTCATACATTGCAAGAACTTAGGACAGACAGGGAGAGGTGAGAGAGACAGCGAGGGGTTAGGAGCACCCAGAGTCAGTGGTTATTGTCCAATTATCATTTGTTAGTGAGCAGAAAAATTGTCATGCACTGTTACGGTCAACTGTCGTGTTGATGCTCATGCAAGCAGCAGAAAAATAATGGATTGAATCAAGCAGCATTCAAAGGTAGTCGGCGTGTTGTTAGTCATTCTGAAGCGTCTTGATGGACTAATCCATAAGAATTGAAAATGGTATCTAGGCAGACATTTGCTGTGATATTTAATGTTACATATGACATATTATAAACTGGGTGGTTCGAGCCCTGAATGCTGATTGGCTATCAGACCGTATATCAAAGGTATGAAAAAACATTTCTGTTTACTGCTGTAATTACGTTGGTAACCAGTTTATCATAGCAATAAGGCACCTCTGGGGTTTGTGGTATATGACCATTATTGTTGCGTTGTGATCGTAAGAACAGTCCTTAGCCGTGGTATATTGGCCATATACCACACCTCCTCGTGCCTTATTGCTTAAGTATATATTTCCTTTACAGAAGCAGGAATAGAGGTAAGTAAAATAAGTAGTCTCACAAAGAGATGTGAATGCTTTTATGTATAAAATCTATAGAGGAGACTTTGTATGCAGGCATGGACATCGATCAAGCAGGGTGAACGCAAAGAAAGAGAGAGCATCCCGTGCTGATCGGAGGACGACCTCACGTGTCAACCCAAAACAAGAACCATGGCAGGGCATTTAGTGGAAAAGAGGTACCAGGAAACTCAAAAGAAAATGAGAAAGAGGTTGTTCTACATTGCACTACGGGAGGACAACAAACAGTCTAAATGCCCCCAAGCACAGTCAGTACGGAATGTAGTCTGCAGTACTTACTTTCTGGTGGCACCCTGTCCTTGTGGGGGCAGCCTGACAGGCTCCTGTGGTGGGGGTAGAGACCCGTGACGTGGCCTGTCCCATCGCAGCCCGGGGTTGGACACTTACTCTCCTTCTTGTCTCCCCTTGAGGAATCTACCAAGGACAAAAAAAAGGGGTGGGGGGTGTTCAAAAGTAATCTATCTAGGTGAACGTTCGACTGGTTACTACAGCATGTCACCCCTACAAACCGAAATGAATGGAATGTCCCATTCCACTGTTGTTTACCGAACTTAATTTAGAGTGTCATATATTCATATTGTATTTGAACCATATTATCCCCCCAAATTTAGAGGGGTAGAAAGAAACACAGACTATAGTCACACCTGATGTATCAGTTTATCATGGCAATACATGTTCCCCCCACATCCCCCCATGCTCGCTGCAGAAAATCTGTGCAATTGTTCAATCCCAACATCCCAGAAATGCAATTTTATATTTCAGAAAAAATGTACACTTGCTGTAGAGATAACACAGAATGACTAAGCCTGTGTGAAACTGGCTTTTCAGCAGTTCTCCCATATGTGTATCTGGGGCCTCGCTATCGCTACCATCTCCACCACTCCTCAATGGTCCCCCCAAGGACAAGGAACAATCCCAACTATGTTGAGCAGAGGCAGTGTGTATGAGCATTGTCTCTGTGCGTCACAGCTGGATTGTTTTTATTTAGAACTAGTAATGGATCACAGAGCTATCAATATTCCTGACCCCATGGCAACAATAGAAAAATGAATTCCCCCACACAAGGCCATAGTCCCTGCCTTTGATGATGAAGACTTTGAATTTAAATAACTTGATGATAGATTATCTAATGTGATTATGGCCGTTTGAAAAAAGAACTAGCACGTTGCCAGATCTGTAGGGTCTTACCAAAGCCCTATATAACTCTGGGTCTTACTAGTACAGCCAGCTATATGGTCTTCAGACTAAAATTATACATAATATTCCTTGAGACCTCCCCACTAGCTTCCAGTGCTAATGGAAGTTAATAGCATACCATTACAGTACATATCTGTGATGACCAACAATGGGTGGTCCTTAATAATAGTAATTTTGTTATGCAATTTTTGCATGATTTGACACCTGCCATTCAACATCCTGTGGCTACTGTTGGCAAGACGTGTTGTGGAAGACGACGAGCAATGGGCAGAATTATCTGGAGAAATGACTTCAGTTTTCTACTACTTCAGTATAATAGGAACTTAAGTTTCACATATTATAAGGTTAAATAATGCCTGAACATCGAGTTCAGTGTGGTTTCTGAATATAGCTGTCCTCTTCCCTTCAGATGAACAGTGATAACACCCAACATTGGCTACAGCATATATTCATCTGACGCCTCTATGTCACCCCCTGATCTGTTTCACTTGTCTTTGTGATTGTCTCCACCCACCTCCAGGTGTCGCCCATCTTCCCCATTATCCCCTGTGTATTTATACCGGTGTTCTCTGTTTGTTGCCAGTTCGTCTTGTTTGTCAAGTCAACCATAGTTTTTTGTATCAGCTCCTGCTTTTCCCCAGTCTCTCTTTTCTTGTCCTCCTGGTTTTGGCCCTTGCCTGTCCTGACCCTAAGCCTGCCTGCCGTCCTGTACATTTGCCCTGTTGCTGTAATAAACATTGTTACTTCGACACGGTCTGCATCTGGGTCTTACCTTATCCTGATACTGTATGGATCTTTAAAGTTTATGGAAGATTAATTTGATCTTCAGTTCAACCAAATCAAATCAAATGTTATTGATCGCATACACATATTTATCAGATGTTATTGCAAGTGTAGTGAAATGCTGGTGTGTTCCTAGCTCCAACAGTGTAGTAATATCAAACAATACACAAAAATCTAAAAGTAAAAGATTTTAATTAAGAAATAATAGAACGATCAATGTCAGAGTGGCATTGACTACAATACTGTAGAATACAGTATATACAGTTGAAGTCTGAAGTTTACATACACCTTAGCCAAATACATTTAAACTCAGTTTATCACAATTCCTGACATTTAATCCAATACCTTGACTTTGTTGTCCTTAAGCCATTTTGCCACAACATTGGAAGTATGATTGGGGTCATTGTCCATTTGGAGGACCCATTTACGACCAAGCTTTTACTTCCTGACTGATGTCTTGAGATGTTGCTTCAATATATCCACATAATTTTCCTCCCTCATGATGCCATCTATTTTGTGAAGTGCACCAGTCCCTCCTGCAGCAAATCACCACCACAACATGATGCTGCCATCCCTGTGGTTCCCGGTTGGGATGGTGTTCTTCGGCTTGCAAGGCCCCCTTTTTCCTCCAAACATAATGATGGTCATTATGGCCAAACAATTCTATTTTTGTTTCATCAGACCAGAGGACATTTCTCAAACCGTAGTCTGGCTTTTTAATGGCGGTTTTGGACCAGTGGCTTCTTCCTTGCTGAGCGGCCTTTCAGGTTATGTCGATATAGGACTCGTTTTACTGTGGATATAGATACTTGTGTACCTGTTTCCTCCAGCATCTTCACAAGGCCATTTGCTGTTGTTCTGGGATTGATTTGCACTTTTCGCACCAAAGTACGTTCATCTCTAGGAGACAGAACGCGTCTCCTTCCTGAGCGGTATGATGGCTGCATGGTCCCATGGTGTTTATACTTGCGTACTATTGTTTGTACAGATGATGGTGGTACCTTCAGGCGTTTGGAAATTGCTCCCAAGGATGAACCAGACTTGTGGAGGCCTACAACTTTTTTTCTGAGGTCTAGGCTGATTTCTTTAGGTTTTCCCATGATGTCAAGTAAAGAGGCATTGAGTTTGAAGGTAGGCCTTGAAATACATCCACAGGTACACCTCCAATTGACTCAAATGATGTCAATTAGCCTATCAGAAGCTTCTAAAGCCATGACATAATTTTCTGGAATTTTCCAATCTATTTTAAGGTACAGTCAATTTAGTGTATGTAAACTTCTGACCCAGTGGAATTGTGATACAGTGAATTATAAGTGAAATAATCTGTCAGTAAACAATTGTTGGAAAAATGACTCGTGTCATGCACAAAGGAGATGTCCTAACCGACTTGCCAAAACTAAAGTTTGTTAACAAGAAAATTGTGGAGTGGTTGAAAAACTGAGTGTACGTAAACTTACGACTTCAACTGTACATATGAAATGACTAAAACAGTACGTAAACATTATTGAAGTGACTAGTGTGACCATGGCAGACGAGTAGCTACAGTATTAAACTTTCAGATCAATGTCTTTTGTGTCCTTTGGAATGTTACTCAAAACACAGCATCTCCATCCAACAACCATGAATCACCACCACCACCCCTCTGATACTACCATAATGACCCGGTCTGAAATGTTGCTCATTCATCTGCTCTGAAGCTATATTATGGATTAATAACTGCATACACAGAGATGGGATGGCTCACTCCCATGCCTGACAAGCCAAGCCTCTGATGTTAGCATACCAGACTATTTTAACAACATAAGTTTGTAGTCGATGCTGCCACTGCAATATGCAGCATGGAGACCAGCAGGGGGACATGTTTCTGTCCTCTCCAAGGGAGGAGCTGAACTACTGGGCAAGGGGTCAAGTAAACGTCCAATATTACTAGATCCATGGGCTAAATAAGATATCCGAGTTATTCAGCTTGATGTTACGTAATTCTGTTTCTGTGGGCCCTATTGGCATCTGTTGAAACCTATTTTCAGCAGGGGCTGATAGCCTAAGTCTTTAAGAGTTCATTTAATATCACGTCTACATACATTCCATACCTCATTCTGTACATTATGCCTTGAATCTATTCTATCGCGCCCAGAAACCTGCTCCTTTCACTCTCTGTTCCGAACACACTAGATGACCAGTTCTGATAGCCTTTAGCCGTACCCTTATCCTACTCCTCCTCTGTTCCTCTGGTGATGTAGAGGTTAATCTCCACTCCTACTCCCCAGTTGCTCTATTTGTTGACTTCTGTAACCGCAAAAGCCTTGCATTCATGCATGTTAACATTAGAAGCCTCCTCCCTAAGTTTGTTATATTCACTGCTTTAGCACACTCTGCCAACCCGGATGTCCTAGCCGTGTCTGAATCCTGGCTTAGGAAGTCCACCTAAACCCCTGAAATTTCTATCCCTAACTACTGCAAAGATAGCCTGCAGAGTTCTGTCTTACTTTCCAGGTCTGTACCCAAACAATTCGAGCTTCTACTTTTAAAAATCCATCTTTCCAGAAACAAGTCTCTCACCGTTGCCACTTGCTATAGACCACCCTCTGCCCCCAGCTGTGCCCTGGACACCATATGTAAATTGATTGCCCCCCATCTATCTTCATAGCTTGTGTTGCTAGGTGACCTAAACTGGGACATGCTTAACACCATGGCCATCCTACAATCTAAGCTTGATGCCCTTAATTTCACACAAATTATCAATGAACCCACCAGGTACAACCCCAAATCCTTAAACACGGGCATCCTCATAGATATCATCCTAACCAAATTGCCCTCCAAATACACCTCGGGTGTTTTCAACCAAGATCTCAGTGATCACTGCCTCATTGCCTACATCCGTAATGGGTCTGCGGTCAAACGACCACCCCTCATCACTGTCAAACGCTCCCTAAAACACTTCTGCGAGCAGGCCTTTCTAATCAACCTGGCCTGGGTATCCTGGAAGGACATTGACCTCATCCCATCAGTAGAGGATGCCTGGTTATTCTTTAAAAGTGCCTTCCTCACCATCTTAAATAAGCATGCCCCATTCAAAACATTTAGAACCAGGAACAGATATAGCCCTTGGTTCTCTCCAGACCTGACTGCCCTTGACCAGCACAAAAACATACTGTGGCGTTCTGCATTAGCAGAAATGTGCATCCTGTAGCACAAACTCAAAAAAGTTCTGGGACACTGTAAAGTCCATGGAGAATATGAGCACCTCCTCCCAGCTGCCCACTGCTCTGAGAATAAGAAACACTGTCACCACCGATAAATCCACTATAATTGAGAATTTCATTAAGCATTTTTCTACGGCTGGCCATGCTTTCCACCTGGCTACCCCTACCCCAGTCAACAGCACTCCACCCCCCACAGCAACTCGCCCAAGCCTCCCCCATTTCTCCTTCACCCAAATCCAGATAGCTGATGTTCTGAAAGAGCTGGAAAATCTGGACCCCTACAAATCAGCCGGGCTAGACAATCTGGACCCTCTCTTTCTAAAATGATCTGCCGATATTTTTGCAACCCCTATTACTAGCCTGTTCAACCTCTCTTTCGTATCATCTGAGATTCTCAAAGATTGGAAAGCTGCCACAGTCATCCCCCTCTTCAAAGGGGGAGACACTCTAGACCCAAACTGCTACAGACCTATATCTATCCTACCCTGCCTTTCTAAGGTCTTCGAAAGCCAAGTTAACAAACAGATTACCGACCATTTCGAATCCCACCGTACCTTCTCCGCTATGCAATCTGGTTTCAGAGCTGGTCATGGGTGCACCTCAGCCACGCTCAAGGTCCTAAACAATATCATAACCGCCATCGATAAGAGACATTACTGTGCAGCTGTATTCATCGACCTTGCCAAGGCTTTCGACTCTGTCAATCACCACATTCTTATCGGCAGACTCAACAGCCTTGGTTTATCAAATGATTGCCTCGCCTGGTACAACAACTACTTCTCTGATAGAGTTCAGTGTGTCAAATTGGAGGGCCTGTTGTCTGGACCTCTGGCAGTCTCTATGGGGGGGCCACAGGGTTAAATTCTCGGGCTGACTCTCTTCTCTCTAAACATCAATGATGTCGCTCTTGCTGCTGGTGATTCTCTGATCCACCTCTACGCAGACGACACCATTATGTATACGTCTGGCCCTTCTTTGGACACTGTGTTAATAACTTCTTATGGCTGCGGGGCAGTATTGAGTAGCTTGGATGAATAAGGTGCCCAGAGGTGCCCAGATTAAACTGCCTGCTCCTCAGTCCCAAAAATCCAACCAGGAAGTGGGAAATCTGAGGTTTGTAGTTTTTCAACTCATCGCCTATCAAATACACAGTGGGATATGGGTCATTTTGCACTTCCTACGTCTTCCACTAGATGTCAACAGTCTTTAGATCCTTGTCTGATGCTTCTACTGTGACGTGGGGCCGAATGAGAGGGGATTGAGTAAGGTCAACCATGAGCTGAACATGCGCTGACCATGCGCGTTCATGTGAGAGCGAGCTCTGTTCTATCGCATTTCTGAAGACAAAGGAATTCTCCGGATGGAACATTGTTGAAGATTTATGTTAAAAACATCCTAAAGATTGATTCGATACATCGTTTGACATGTTTCTACTGACTGTAATGGAACTTTTTGACATTTCGTCTGCTTTTAGTGATTGCGCTTCGTGACATTGGATTTGTTTACTAAACGCGCTAACAAAAGTAGCAATTTGGACATAAATGATGGACATTTATTAAATGATAAATGATGGACAACAAACCAAACATTTATTGTGGAACTCGGATTCCTGGGAGTGCATTCTGATGAAGATCATCAAAGGTAAGTGAATATTTATCATGTTATTTCTGACTTCTGTTGACTGCACAATATGGCGGATACATTTTTGTCTTGATTGGGCTCTGAGCGCCAACCTCAGATTATTGCATGGTTTGCTTTTTCCGTAAAGCTTTTTTGAAATCTGACACAGCGGTTGCATTAAGGAGAAGTGGATCTAAAATTCCATGTATAACACTTGATCTTTGATCAACGTTTATTATGAGTATTTCTGGAAATTGATGTGGCTCTCTGCAACATCACTAGATGTTTTTAGAACTACTGAACATAACGCGCCAATGTATACTGAGATTTTGTTATATAAATATGAACTTTACCGAACAAAGCATACATGTATTGTGTAACATGAAGACCTAGGAGTGTCATCTGATGAAGATCATCAAAGGTTAGTGATTAATTTTATCTCTATTTCTGCTTTTTTTGACTCCTGTCTTTGCCTGGAAAAATGGCTGTGTTTTTCTGTGATTTGGCGGTGACCTAACATAATCGTTTGTGGTGCTTTCGCTGTAAAGCCTTTTTGAAATCGGACACTGTGGTGGGATTAACAACACGATTACCTTTAAAATGGTATAAGATACTTGTATGTTTGAGGAATTTTAAATATGAGATTTCTGTTGTTTGAATTTGGCGCCCTGCAGTTTCACTGGCTGTTGTCATATCGATCTCGTTAACGGGATTGCAGCCATAAGAAGTTTTAACTAACCTCCAGACAAGCTTCAATGCCATACAACTCTCCTTCTGTGGCCTCCAACTGATCTTAAATGCAAGTAAAACAAAATGCATGCTCTTCAACTGATCGCTGCCCGCACCTGCCCGCCCGTCCAGCATCAATACTCTGGACGGTTCTGACTTAGAATATGTGGACAACTACAAATACCTAGGTGTCTGGTTAGACTGTAAACTCTCCTTCCAGACTCACATTAAGCATCTCCAATCCAAAATGTATTCTAGAATCGGCTTCCTATATCGCAACAAAGCATCCTTCACTCATGCTGCCAAACATAGCCTCGTAAAACTGACCATCCTACCGATCCTTGACTTCGGCGATGTCATTTACAAAATAGCCTCCAACACTCTACTCAACAAATTGGATGCAGTCTATCACAGTGCCATCCATTTTGTCACCAAAGCCCAATCTACTACCCACCACTGCGACCTGTACGCTCTTGTTTGCTGGCCCTCGCTTCATACTCGTCGCCAAACCCACTGGCTCCAGGTCATCTACAAGTCTCTGCTAGGTAAAGCCCCGCCTTATCTCAGCTCACTGGTCACCATAGCAGCACCCACCCTTTGCATGCGCTCCAGCAGGTATATCTCACTGGTCACCCACAAAGCCAATTCTTCCTTTGGCCGCCTTTCCTTCCAGTTCTCTGCTGCCAATGACTGGAACGAACTGCAAAAATCACTGAAGCTGGAGACTCATATCTCCCTCACTAGCTTTAAGCACCAGCTGTCAGAGCAGCTCACAGATCACTGCACCTGTACATAGCCCATCCAACTACCTCATCCCCATACTGTATTTATTTATTTATCTTGCTCCTTTGCACACCAGTATCTCTACTTGCACATTCATCTTCTGCACGTTTACCATTCCAGTGTTTAATTGCTATATTGTAATTACTTTGCCACCATGACCTATTTATTGCCCTACCTCCCTTATTCTACCTCATTTGCACATACTGTATATAGACTTTTTTTTCTACTGTATTATTGACTGTATGTTTTGTTAATTCCATGTGTAACTCTGTGTTGCTGTATGTGTCGAATTGCTATGCTTTATCTTGGCCAGGTCGCAGTTGCAAATGATAACTTGTTCTCAACTAGCCTACCTGGTTAAATAAAGGTGAAATAAAAATTTAAAATGTAAAATTAACCGAAATGCTGTTGCCACTGAGTGCATCATCAATACTGTACACATCAGGGTGAAGATACTAGCTGACATAGGGGCTATTGTGTGAATGGGGAGAGTGTTGAGAGTTTCAGGAAGTGGTTACCTTTAGGGTAGTATGCTCTCTTTGACCCGTCGTGGTGCATTCTGGACTTGCGCTCCTCAGCCCCGCTGCTCTGTCGGGGGCTGTGCTCGCCGCGATGGTGGTGATGATGATTGTCCCTCCGGAGCGCCGCATGATGTCCCTCCAAGGCCATGCGGTCCCTCATGACCTTGGCTCGCTCCGACTCCATAGCAATGGCCTTCTCCAGCAGGGACAGGTTGCCTTTGGTCATGTCGAAGGCCTCTTCCGAGCGATCCGAGGCCACCGATGTGGTGTCCTCATCCCCGTCCTGGTGGCAGCTGGCCGAGTAGCCCGTCCTTGAGGCTGGGCTCAGCTGCTCCTCCAGCTTCATCAGGTTGACCATGTCTGAGTAGTTGCGCTCCAGCAACCCACGCTCGTCTGGCTGCTGGCCCTGCTGGCAGCTCTCGTACCTGGGCAAGTGGTGGTGGTCCTGGGGCTGGTGCTGAGCCTGATGGTGCTGGTGGTCTGTTTGGTGCAGCAGGTGGTGGTGGGGCTGGTGAGGGTGGTGGTTCTGATGCGCCTGGTAGTGGTGCAGGCCTGGGTGTCCAGGGCGGTCAGATGGAGACGTCTCGTTTAGCTTGCGGGCCAGGTCAAAGCACTGGTTCCTCAGACACTCCAGGCTGTTGAGACACACCTCCTCTTCGCTCTCCTCAGCCTGACCCCTGACCCCATGATGGTGGGGCCGCCCGTTGGGATGCTCGCCGTCATCCACCCCTTCTAGGCAGCCGTCTTCAGGCAGCATGGCACCGTGGCCCTGCGCCAACAGCTTGAGCGAATCCACTGTCTCCCTGACCATGTCACTGTCCAGGTCCACGCTCAGCTTGCCCTTCCTGCTCTCGCCGCGCTCGCTACCCTCTTCCTCATCGTCATCATCGTCCTCGCCGGCGCTGTTGGAGGAGTTGCTGTTCATCTCTGACTCGGTCATGGCCTGGTAGGCAGCGTCCTCTGCGATCTTCCCCAGGTTGAGAAGGGACTTGGCCACCAGCTCATCGTAGTTTTCATACTCTTCCCCGTTAGGGCCGATGTTTGGACCGGGGCCGCCGTTGTTGTTGTTGTTGTTGTCCTTCTGTCCCATCGAGTGATGCCTTGATTGTCCACTATTTTTGTAGCGGTTCCCTGTGGTCATGAAAGGAAGGATAGACCTTTCAGCCCTTACTATAGTTGGATAGATGAAGAACAAGACCATCATAGTTTAATTCTTTGGGATAGTAATATGAAATTCAACATCTTTCAAAAACATTCCATCTAGTTAGATTTTGATCTGCCTTTGATCTCCCAGTCCTGTGATTTTTACTATCAAGCCCTTCAATGTATTAGTTACTGTACAATGGTTTGGATATTAATCATCACATTTAATGGATTATGTTTGCATTAATAGTTTGATGTTGTACATCATATATTTGGCCAGTCATTGCCAGTATAAAATCCTTTAAATAAAACTTGTAAAAGTCAAATCCAACGTATCTAGTATGACTAATAAACCAAATGCCTTTTAATTCATTCATTCAAATGAATTTACTTTTCAACTAATCATGGATCATGAGTCAATGTGGTTGTAATAATACGTTTCAGTGTTGATTTTAGGGACAGCGGCATATGAGACCGCGGGAGGGAATGAAAGAGGCGTATGAGGTGTTCCGGTTCGGGAGCACAAAATGTCCTCGGAGAAGGCATTTCCATGGGGGGGGTTAATAACTCGGCAAGCTCCTCTCTCGATGGCTCTTGAAGGCACTGTCAGAAGCGATTGAGGACAAGAGAGAGAGAGAGAGAGGGAGACAGAGAAAGATGGAGTGCCGATGGGGGGAGAGCAGGCGCATCTGGTGCACCGAAGGTAGAGAACCACTTATTACACCCCCCTCCTCCTGAGGACCTTACTGGCCACATGCTCACAGAGACCATCATGCCTCTCTCCCTCCGCACAGACAGACCCCTTTCACCAATTCTATTCTCTCTGAGGTATTATGCCTCCATCTCTCCATGATTGGGTATGGCTCTCACTGGCCACATCAAAGGTGCATCACTTTGATTAGAAGTATATCTTTGATTCAGGGACCTCATTTCTAGTGGCAGCTTATTAGTCCAGCAAATAACTCCCAGCTCCACCCAACTCTATCACCCCCTCTTATTTCCCCAGAAACATTGGAAATATGCACTCACCTGGCTCATGGTGCACTTCTTCCTCCTCTTCTTCCTCATGTTCATCTTCGTCGCCCTCATCATCCTCCTCCTCTTGCTCCTCCTCTTCTTCTTGCTCTTCATCATCCCCATCCTCTGCTTCCTCATCTTCCTCTATCCCATCCTCCACCTGTTCTACCTCTACTGGCCCTACTACCTCTCTCTCCCTCTCCACCTCTTCCTCCTCTTCCTCCTCTTCCCCTTCCTCATCGCCTTGCTCCTCGTTATCCTCCGAAAATCCTTCCTCCTCCTCCATCTCTTCTCCCTCTTCCTCTCCCTCACCTTCCTCCTCTTCCCCTTCCTCCTGGATCTCCCCCTCTAACTCCCCCTGCTCCTTCTCCTCCCTGTCATTCATGGGTTCAGGTTCATAGCAGGGGAAGATGGCAACAGTGTCCTCCTCTGGGTCGGGAGGGGTTAAGAAGGGCCTCCTCTTGGGGGCAGGCTCCAGAGGCTGTTTCTCCTGGGTCTTCCTCTTTTTGGCCAGGGGGCAGCCATAGACACTAAATACAAGACATCAGAGGAGTAGAGATTTGTTCAATGGCCTTAATGAGATAAGGGTTCTGTATCTCTAGAGATACCGTGTTATAGCCAGATATAGCCAATCTGGCACAATGTTAATGACTTCTATATCAGTTCAAATCTGGAGGATTCATAATGCAGTCCAACAGGCTCAGAGAGGACGTCAATCATTGCATAATGTCAACTAAACAAGAATTGAAATATATATTTTCTAACCAATTGTACATACATACAGGAAAATGCATTCTCTACTTAAATTACATTCCCAAAAGCCACTGCATTTCGAAAACCCAGCAGACATCGTTTATAAGACTCAGCCTCCAAAATGTAAAACCAATGCTTATTCAACCAGCCCTCAATTACACAACCAGCCCTCAATTACATTCCCATAATAATCATTAGCTGTTGAGAGATTTCCATTTAATTGCTAAAAAACAGTGAGTGAAATTATGCATGGTTTTAAAACCTCTCTGGGATAGGGTCTAGTTTTCTGAATTTCCGCCTGACTGACGTGCCCTGTTACTCAGACCCAGAAGCCAGGATATGCATAATTGGTAGCATTGGATAGAAAACACTTTGAAGTTTCTCAAACTGTTAAAATAATGTCTGAGACTAAAACAGAATAGATATGGCAGGCGAAAATCTGAAGAAAAACCAACCGGAATTTTTTATTGTTTTTGAGGTCCCAGGCTCTTATAATGGAAACCTATTGTTCCTTTGTAATTCCGTCTCCCAGAATGCAATTCCTATGGCTTCCACTAGATGTCAACAGTCTTTATTCAAGGTTTCAGGTTTTTTGAAAAACAAGCAAGAATTTGTAGTTTTGGTGAAGAGAGCACCGGAACAATATCAGTCTTTGGGCGTGCGAGGGAGAGGGCGTGCACTTACTCATTTTGCTTTCCTATTGAACATACTACTTTCCATATGAAATATTATAGTTTATTTACATTTTAGAGTACCTGAGGATTAAATAGGAATGTCGTTTGACTTGTTTGGACGAAGTACAGCGGTAGCTATTTGGACTCCTTTGTCTGCATGTTGAACGAGTGGATTACTGAAATCGATGGCGCCAACTAAAATTACTTTTTGGGATATAAAGAAGGATTTTATCTAACAAAACGACCATTCATGTTGTAGCTGGGACCCTTGATGTGGGGCGCCGCCCTAGACAATCGCATGGTATTGCTTTCGCTGTAAAGCCTATTGTAAATCTAACAACGCAGTTAGATTAACAAGAATGTAAGCTTTGAAATGATATAAGATACTTGTACGTTCATGATTGTTTAATATTACGATTATTTATTGGAATTGCGCGCCCTCCAATTTCACCGGATGTCGTCGCTAGTGGGACGCATAACGCTAGGTTAATGTGGATGTCAGGAAATCAATGACTTTATTTCCATATCTAGGGGCTTATTTATAGTTTGGAAGGAAAAGTTGAAGGTTGCTGTTCTTTATCAATGAGACTAGAGTAGACAGTGATGAGATGCCACAGTTCTTTGAGTGGATGTGAAATAGTAGTAGTAGCCTGGATTCCACACTCAACATTGCTCTGCCTGTTTCACCATTGTTGAAGTGAAACAAAAGTGAAACAGAGGGATACTCAGTGTGGATTCCACAGGGGCACACTCCAACACTCAGACAGCATTTACAAACGCAGTATTTGTATTTATTGAGTCCGCCAGATCAGAGGCAGTAGGGATTGATATATATTGATAGGTGGGTAGATTAGACCACATTGCTGTCCTGCCTGAGCATTTGATATGTAATGAGTACCTTTGGGTGTCAGGGGAAATGTGTCAGGGAAAATTAGTAAAAAGTACATTATTTTCTTTAGGAATGTAGGGAAATACATTTAAAACTTGTCAAAAATATAGTAAAGTACAAATACCTAAACAAATGACTTAAGTAGTACTTTCAAGTATTTTTACTTAAGTACTTTACACCACTGCTCACATGCTTGGTTAGGAGTCATTGGGCTGGAAAATGGCCCACATTTCTACTCTATTTACTGTGGTTTATCGCCCCTCCCACTCAGCCAATGGATCCGGCCTAGCCTGCCCTAATGTGTGCAAATCTACTGTCTCAGTTAGACTGAAGGGCCACCGACAACCGGCACAACAAGGACACGTTGCCAGCTAATGGGCCTCTCTATTTTTACTCCATTTGGAATTATACATAACGATTAGGGTACACACACAGAGAACTGCTCCACATACAACATATCAAGCGCAACTGGGAGATCAATTTCCTATCCATTTCCTAACTCTACCTACATGTACATACTAGCTCAACTAGTATGGTGCCCCTCCACATTGACTCTGTACCGACACGCCCCTGTATATATTGTTCATTTTTACTGCTGCTCTTTAATTACTTGTTACTTTTATCTCTTATTCTTATCCGTATTTTTTTGAAACTGCACTGTTTGTTAGGGGCTCGTAAGTAAGCATTTCAGTGTAAGGTCTACACCTGTTGTATTCGGCGCATGTGACTAATAAAATTTGACTCAACTACACAGACTAGAGAATAACAACAAAAATATACATTTTCAGGGAGAGAACAGGCTGTGATCAGAGAAGAATCCATTTTCCTTTGCATACATCTGACATTTCTTTATTTTGCACTGGTGTCTTCTCTCTCTTCTCTTCCTTTTATCCTACAGCTGTCAGGCAGATAGCTTGCGGGTGCAAACTGTGGACTGTTGACTGTCTCAGTGTGTGTATGTGTGCCTGCTCCACTCAGTATGACCTTGGACACCTCAACGTCTCCCACAGGCAGGCCACACCAATTAAAATTCCACAGGTAATTAAGCCACATATGAATAAGGGAACACTGCAGACAATTTGGAGAAGGATTGTGCTGTAATTATGTGGAGGGAGGGAGGGAGGGAGAGAGAGAGAGAGAGAGAGAGAGAGAGAGAGAGAGAGAGAGAGAGAGAGAGAGAGAGAGAGAGAGAGAGAGAGAGAGAGAGAGAGAGAGAGAGAGAGAGAGAGAGAGAGAGAGAGAGAGACAGACAGACAGACAGACAGACAGACAGACAGACAGACAGACAGACAGACAGACAGACAGACAGACAGACAGACAGACAGACAGACAGACAGACAGACAGACAGACAGACAGACAGACAGACAGAGAGAGAGAGAGAGAGAGAGAGAGAAAGAAAGAAAGAAAGAAAGAAAGAGAGAGAGAGAGAGAAAGAGACTGCAAGCAGAATTCTGCAAAAACATCCTCCGTGTACAACGTAAAACACCAAATAATGCATGCAGAGCAGAATTATGCCGATACCCGCAAATGATCAAAATCCAGAAAAGAGCTGTTAAATTCTACAACCACATAAAAGGAAGCGATTCCCAAACCTTCCAACACAAAGCCATCACCTACAGAGAAATGAACCTGGAGAAGAGCCCCTTAAGCAGTGATGTAAAGTGCTTCAGTAAAAATACTTTAAAGTACTACTTAAGTAGTTTTTGGGGTATCTGTACTTTACTTCACTATTTATATTTTTGCCAATTTTACTTTTACTTCACTACTTCACTATTTTCTAAAGAAAATAATGTACGTTTAACTCCATACGTTTTCCTTGACACCCAAAAGTACTCGTTACATTTTGAATGCACAGTAGGATAGGAAAATGGTCAAATTCACGCACAAATTCACACATCAGGAGAACATCCCTGGTTATCTGGTAGTCACAAAACACAAAAAATAACTGTGACCTGGCCAAGATAAAGCATAGCAGTGTGAACAGACAACAACACAGAGTTACACATGGAGTAAACAATAAACAAGTCAATAACACAGTAGGGGAAAAAATGAGTCTATATACATTGTGTGCAAAAGGCATGAGGAGGTAGGCAATAAATAGGCCATAGGAGCGAATAATTACAATTTAGCAGATTAACACTGGAGTGATAAATCATCAGATGATAATGTGCACGTAGAGATACTGGTGTGCAAAAGAGCAGAAAAGTAAATAAATAAAAACAGTAAGGGGAGGTAGGTAGGTAAATTGGGTGGACTGTTTACAGATGGACTATGTACAGCTGCAGCGATCGGTTAGCTGCTCAGATAGCAGATGTTTAAAGTTGGTGAGGGAAATAAAAGTCTCCAACTTCAGCGATTTTTGAAATTCGTTCCAGTCACAGGCAGCAGAGAACTGGAAGGCAAGGCGGCCAAATGAGGTGTTGGCTTTTGGGATGATCAGTGAGATATACCTGCTGGAGCGCGTGCTACTGGTGGGTGTTGTTATCGTGACCAGTGAACTGAGATAAGGCGGAGCTTTACCTAGCATGGACTTATAGATGACCTGGAGCCAGTGGGTCTGGCGACGAATATGTAGCGAGGGCCAGCCGACTAGAGCATACAGGTCGCAGTGGTGGGTGGTATAAGGTGTTTTAGTAACAAAACGGATGGCACTATGATAAACTACATCTAGTTTGCTGAGTAGAGTATTGGAAGCTATTTTGTAGATGACATCGCCGAAGTCGAGGATCGGTAGGATAGTCAGTTTTACTAGGGTAAGTTTCGCGGCGTGAGTGAAGGAGGCTTTGTTGCGAAATAGAAAGCCGATTCTTGATTTGATTTTGGATTGGAGATGTTTAATATGAGTCTGGAAGGAGAGTTTACAGTCTAGCCAGACACCTAGGTATTTATATATGTCCACATATTCTAGGTCGGAACCGTCCAGGGTGGTGATGCTAGTCGGGCGGGCGGGTGCAGGCAACAAACGGTTGAAAAGCATGCATTTGGTTTTACTAGCGTTTAAGAGCAGTTGGAGGCCACGGAAGGAGTGTTGTATGGCATTGAAGCTCGTTTGGAGGTTAGATAGCACAGTGTCCAAGGAAGGGCCGGAAGTATACAGAATGGTGTCGTCTGCGTAGAGGTGGATCAGGGAATCGCCCGCAACAAGAGCAACATCATTGATATATACAGAGAAAAGAGTCGGCCCGAGAATTGAACCCTGTGGGACCCCCATAGAGACTGCCAGAGGACCGGACAACATGTCCTCCGATTTGATGGTCAAATTCACGCACAAATTGCATCATTGATTCCACCGTCGTCACTTTCTCTTGAATTTGCAGACGTGTTGCTGTGCGTTTTGTTGCTGTGCGTTTTGTTGCCAACCTTACTTTGCTCGCTGACAACTTTACGTTTTTTTTCTTTTTAATTACCGTTCATATTTTTAGTTTTTCCATCACAACTTTTTTCCCTCATTCAACTTTTTCACTCCGGACGGTTTATCTGGACATGGTTCGTCAGCACTTTCAACAGCCGAACCTAAGTAGTAACATTAACATGATGTCTTCTAATTGCAGTCGCTGTACTCATAATATACAGGAGAACGATCGCCTTATGGCGAGGATAGCTGTGCTGCAAGCCCAGCTTCAGACACAATCGTTAGGCAAGGGTAATTTCAGTGTAGGAAAGGATGAAACAGCGTCTGTGCCATCAGTAAGTACAGATAGTAACGTTAGTATAAATCCCCCCGCACAGTCCCCGCAGCCGGACAACTTTCTCATGGCTTCTGGAGGGAAATGCTGTAGGAATGCTCAACTGGTGTCGCTCATTCAGCCGACAGAAACTTTCAACCGGTTTTCCCCATTAAGTAGCGAGTCGGAGTCTGAGGCCGAGTCTTCTCTTGTCTCTACTCCTCCCGCTACGGGGTCTGAGACGCCGAAGGCTCCAACCATTAGCTCTGACAAATTGAAAACCCTAGTCATTGGCGACTCCATTACCCGCAGTATTAGACTTAAAACGAATCACCCAGCAATCATACACTGTTTACCAGGGGGCAGGGCTACCGACGTTAAGGCTAATCTGAAGATGGTGCTGGCTAAAGCTAAAACTGGCGAGTGTAGAGAGTATAGAGATATTGTTATACACGTCGGCACCAACGATGTTAGGATGAAACAGTCAGAGGTCACCAAGCGCAACATAGCTTCAGCGTGTAAATCAGCTAGAAAGATGTCGGCATCGAGTAATTGTCTCTGTCCCCCTCCCAGTTAGGGGGAGTGACGAGCTCTACAGCAGAGTCTCACAACTCAATCGCTGGTTGAAAACTGTTTTCTGCCCCTCCCAAAAGATAGAATTTGTAGATAATTGGCCCTCTTTCTGGGACTCACCCACAAACAGGACCAAGCCTGACCTGCTGAGGAGTGACGGACTCCATCCTAGCTGGAGGGGTGCTCTCATCTTATCTACCAACATAAACAGGGCTCTAACTCCTCTAGCTCCACAATGAAATAGGGTGCAGGCCAGGCAGCAGGCTGTTAGCCAACCTGCCAGCTTAGTGGAGTCTGCCACTAGCATAGTCAGTGTAGTCAGCTCAGCCATCCCCATTGAGACTGTGTCTGTGCCTCGACCTAGGTTGGGCAAAACTAAACATGGCGGTGTTCGCCTTAGCAATCTCATTAGATAAAGACCTCCTCCATTCCTGCCATTATTGAAAGAGATCGTGATACCTCACATCTCAAAATAGGGTTACTTAATGTTAGATCCCTCACTTCAAAGGCAGTTATAGTCAATTAACTAATCACTGATCATAATCTTGATGTGATTGGCCTGACTGAAACATGGCTTAAGCCTGATGAATTTACTGTGTTAAATGAGGCCTCACCTCCTGGTTACACTAGTGACCATATCCCCCGTGCATCCCGCAAAGGCGGAGGTGTTGCTAACATTTACGATAGCAAATTTCAATTTACAAAAAAAAAAATGACGTTTTCGTCTTTTGAGCTTCTAGTCATGAAATCTATGCAGCCTACTCAATCACTTTTTATAGCTACTGTTTACAGGCCTCCTGGGCCATATACAGCGTTCCTCTCTGAGTTCCCTGAATTCCTATCGGACCTTGTAGTCATAGCAGATCATATTCTAATTTTTGGTGATTTTAATATTCATATGGAGAAGTCCACAGACCCACTCCAAAAGGCTTTCGGAGCCATCATCGACTCAGTGGGTTTTGTCCAACATGTCTCTGGACCTACTCACTGCCACAGTCATACTCTGGACCTAGTTTTGTCCCATGGAATAAATGTTGTAGATCTTAATGTTTTTCCTCATAATCCTGGACTATCGGACCACCATTTTATTACGTTTGCAATCGCAACAAATAATCTGCTCAGACCCCAACCAAGGAGCATCAAAAGTCGTGCTATAAATTCTCAGACAACACAAAAATTCCTTGATGCCCTTCCAGACTCCTTCTGCCTACCCAAGGACGTCAGAGGACAAAAATCAGTTAACCACCTAACTGAGGAACTCAATTTAACCCTTCGCAATACCCTAGATCTAGTTGCACCCCTAAAAACGAAAAACATTTGTCATAAGAAACTAGCTCCCTGGTATACAGAAAATACCCGAGCTCTGAAGCAAGCTTCCAGAAAATTGGAACGGAAATGGCGCCACACCAAACTGGAAGTCTTCCGACTAGCTTGGAAAGACAGTACCGTGCAGTATCGAAGAGCCCTCACTGCTGCTCGATCATCCTACTTTTCCAACTTAATTGAGGAAAATAAGAACAATCCAAAATTTATTTTTGATACTGTTGCAAAGCTAACTAAAAAGCAGCATTCCCCAAGAGAGGATTGCTTTCACTTCAGCAGTAATAAATTCATGAACTTCTTTGAGGAAAAGATCATGATCATTAGAAAGCAAATTACGGACTCCTCTTTAAATCTGCGTATTCCTCCAGGGCTTAGCTGTCCTGGATCTGCACAGCTCTGCCAGGGCCTGGGATCGGGAGAGACACTTAAGTGTTTTAGTACTATATCTCTTGACACAATGATGAAAATAATCATGGCCTCTAAACCTTCAAGCTGCATACTGGATCCTATCCCAACTAAACTACTGAAAGAGCTGCTTCATGTGCTTGGCCCTCCTATGTTGAACATAATAAACGGCTCTCTATCCACCGGATGTGTACCAAACTCACTAAAAGTGGCAGTAATAAAGCCTCTCTTGAAAAACCAAACCTTGACCCGGAAAATATAAAAAACTATCGGCCTATATCGAATCTTCCATTCCTCTCAAAAATGTTAGAAAAAGCTGTTGCGCAGCAACTCACTGCCTTCCTGAAGACAAACAATGTATACGAAATGCTTCAGTCTGGTTTTAGACCCCATCATAGCACTGAGACTGCACTTGTGAAGGTGGTAAATGACCTTTTAATGGCGTCAGACCGAGGCTCTGCATCTGTCCTCGTGCTACTAGACCTTAGTGCTGCCTTTGACACCATCGATCACCACATTCTTTTGGAGAGACTGGAAACCCAAATTGGTCTACACGGACAAGTTCTGGCCTGGTTTAGATCTTATCTGTCGGAAAGATATCAGTTTGTCTCTGTGAATGGTTTGTCCTCTGGCAAATCAACTGTACATTTCGGTGTTCCTCAAGGTTCCGTTTTAGGACCACTATTGTTTTCACTATATATTTTACCTCTTGGGGATGTTATTCGAAAACATAATGTTAACTTTCACTGCTATGCGGATGACACACAGCTGTACATTTCAATGAAACATGGCGAAGCCCCAAAATTGCCCTCGCTAGAAGCCTGTGTTTCAGACATAAGGAAGTGGATGGCTGCAAACTTTCTACTTTTAAACTCGGACAAAACAGAGATGCTTGTTCTAGGTCCCAAGAAACAAAGAGATATTCTGTTAAATCTGACAATTAATCTTGATGGTTGTAAAGTCGTCTCAAATAAAACTGTGAAGGACCTCGGCGTTACTCTTGACCCTGATCTCTCTTTTGACGAACATATCAAGACTGTTTCAAGGACAGCTTTTTTCCATCTATGTAACATTGCAAAAATCAGAAATTTTCTGTCCAAAAATGATGCAGAAAAATTAATCCATGCATTTGTTACTTCTAGGTTAGACTACTGCAATGCTCTACTTTCCGGCTACCCGGATAAAGCACTAAATAAACTTCAGTTAGTGCTAAATACGGCTGCTAGAATCCTGACTAGAACCAAGAAATGTTATCATATTACTCCAGTGCTAGCTTCCCTACACTGGCTTCCTGTTAAGGCAAGGGCTGATTTCAAAGTTTTACTGTTAACCTATAAAGCGTTACATGGGCTTGCTCCTACCTATCTTTCCGAGTTGGTCCTGCCGTACATACCTACACGTACGCTACGGTCACAAGACGCAGGCCTCCTAATTGTCCCTAGAATTTCTAAGCAAACAGCTGGAGGCAGGGCTTTCTCCTATAGATCTCCATTTTTATGGAACGGTCTGCCTACCCATGTGAGAGACGCAGACTCGGTCTCAACCTTTAAGTCTTTACTGAAGACTTATCTCTTCAGTAGGTCATATGATTGAGTGTAGTCTGGCCCAGGAGTGTGAAGGTGAACGGAAAGGCTCTGGAGCAACGAACCGCCCTTGCTGTCTCTGCCTGGCCGGTTCCCCTCTCTCCACTGGGATTCTCTGCCTCTAACCCTATTACAGGGGCTGAGTCACTGACTTACTGGTGCTCTTTCATGCCGTCCCTAGGAGGGGTGCGTCACTTGAGTGGGTTGAGTTACTGACGTGATCTTCCTGTCTGGGTTGGCGCCCCCCCTTGGTTTGTGCTGTGGTGGAG
Source organism: Salvelinus namaycush (assembly GCF_016432855.1). Lineage (NCBI taxonomy): Eukaryota > Metazoa > Chordata > Actinopteri > Salmoniformes > Salmonidae > Salvelinus > Salvelinus namaycush. The sequence continues at coordinate 30,501,113 of NC_052330.1, forward strand.
ATCTTTGTGGGCTATACTCGGCCTTGTCTCAGGATTGTAAGTTGGTGGTTGAAGATATCCCTCTAGTGGTGCGGGGGCTGTGCTTTGGCAAAGTGGGTGGTGTTATATCCTTCCTGTTTGGCCCTGTCCGGGGGTATCATCGGATGGGGCCACAGTGTCTCCTGACCCCTCCTGTCTCAGCCTCCAGTATTTATGCTGCAGTAGTTTATGTGTCGGGGGGCTAGGGTCAGTTGGTTATATCTGGAGTACTTCTCCTGTCTTATCCAGTGTCCTGTGTGAATTTAAGTATGCTCTCTCTAATTCTCTCCTTCTTTCTTTCTTTCTCTCTCTCGGAGGACCTGAGCCCTAGGACCATACGTCAGGACTACCGGGCATGATGACTCCTTGCTGTCCCCAGTCCACCTGGCCTTGCTGCTATTCCAGTTTCAACTGTTCTGCCTGCGGTTATGGAACCCCTACCTGTCCCAGACCTGCTGTTTTCAACTCTTAATGATCGGCTATGAAAAGCCAACTGACATTTATTCCTGATTATTATTTGACCATGCTTGTCACTTATGAACATTTTGAACATCTTGGCCATGTTCTGTTATAATCTCCACCCGGCACAGCCAGAAGAGGACTGGCCACCCCTCATAGCCTGGTTCCTCTCTAGGTTTCTTCCTAGGTTTTGGCCTTTCTAGGGAGTTTTTCCTAGCCACCGTGCTTCTACACCTGCATTGCTTGCTGTTTGGGGTTTTAGGCTGGATTTCTGTACAGCACTTCGAGATATTAGCTGATGTACGAAGGGCTATATCAAATAAATTTGATTTGATTTGATTTGAAATTCACACATCAGGAGAACATCCCTGGTTATCTGGTAGAGTCACAAAACCCAAATGCATTGTTTGTAAATATGTATGTATTGGAGCGTGCCCCTGACTCTCTGTAACTAAATAAAAATCAGAAAACGGTGCCGACTGGTTTTCTTAAAATGAGGATTTTGAAATGATTTATACTTTTACTTTTGATACTTAAGTAAATTTGAAAAATTACATTTACTTTTGATACTTAGGTATATTTAAAACCAAATACTTTTATATGTTTACGCAAGTAATATTTTACTGGGTGACTTTCACTTTTACTTGAGTCATTTTCTATTAAGGTATCATAACTTTTACTCAAGTATGACAATTGGGTACTTTTTCCACCACTGCCCCTAAGCAAGCTGTTCCTTGGGCTCTGTTCACAAACAGACCTCACAGAGCCCCAGGACAGCAACACAAATAGACAAATAAATCATGAGAAAACAAAAGGATAATTACTTGGAAAGAATTACACATTGGAAAGTATTAACAAAAAAATAGAGCAAACTAGAATGCTATTTGGCCCTAAACAGAGCGTACACAGTGGCAGAATATCTGACCACTGTGACTGACCCAAAATGAAGGAAATCTTTAACTATGTACAGACTCAGCGAGCATAGCCTTGCTATTGAGAAAGGCCGCCGAAGGCAGACCTGGCTCACAAGAGAAAACACACTGCCCACAAAATGAGGTGGAACCTGATCTGTGACCATATTTGAGACAGATATTTCCCTCAGATTACACAGACCCACAAAGAATTCTGAAACAAATCTAATTTTGATAAACTCCCATATCTTTTGGGTGAAATACCACAGTGTGCCATCACAGCAGCAAGATGATTCCTGTTGCCACAAGAAAAGCGCAACCAGTGAAGTACAAACACCATTGTAAATACAACCTATATTTATGTTTATTATTTTCCCTTTGTACATTTGCACATCATTACAACACTGTATATAGACATAGAGACACCTTCTGTGAGTGTAATGTTTACTGTACATTTTTTATTGTTTATTTCACTTTTGTTTATTTTTTATTTCACTTGCTTTGCCAGTGTTAACATATGTTTCCCATGCCAATAAAGACCCTTACATTGAAATTTAATTTAAATTACATTTAGAAAGACAGAGAGAGAGAGAGATAGAGCGAGAGAAAGAGAGGGTGGGTATAAGAGAAGTATCTGCTGTGGAAATAATAATGACTTCCCTCAGAGAAATCTCCTTTAGAACATATCCTCTGGTTAACTCCTCTAGCTAATGCCTATAGAAAACTGTTCGAGGCTAGAACCTTTTTAGAACACAACCATTTGGAACCTCAACCTTTTCTAGATCTACTGTCATCAAAGTAGCCTCTTTCGAGGCATATCAATTCCAGCTCAGTCAAAGTAGTAATAAAACAGCGATCTCTGCCTAACAAACAAGAAAAACAATTCCAAGGGACTGATGTCTTATAAATCGTTAGTCTCACTTAGCGTAACATTTTATGAATTTTTGCCCTTGTGAGAATTGGGACAAAGCAAGACATACAACTTTTAATTTTGTCGGGCTACAAAAGGCATTTTCCGGCTCTATCCATCCCATCATTAACACTGTGCACTAGCTGCAACAGCGGGCTTGCCGTATATGAGTTTCCATAGGAGCGCCCTGCTCTCTGTGCCTATACTGCAGCAGCATCCACAGGCATGCATAGCACAGCACTGTCGCTATGGTGATCTCCCCCTCAGGAGTTGGATTTGCCATCCAAGCAGACAGACAGCGCGAGAGAGTGAAAGAGAAGAAGAGATAGAGGGAGAGAGAGAGGGTGAGAGCAGAAATTCTGTCTGACAGACATAACCCCTCTCTCTCCTTCTCCCTCCCTGTCCCTCCCTCCCTCCCTCCCTCCCTCCCTCCCTCCCTCCCTCCCTCCCTCCCTCCCTCCCTCCCTCCCCCAAAAGCATAACAAAAGCAGAGCTGGTATTCTGTATTCTGGAGGGCTCCGTCTGTCTATCACACCGCAGCGCGGCGCCCTCTGTCCTCCCTCCTGCACAGGCAGCACACAATCAGTGTCTATAGAAGACCACATTCTATGATGGAGCTTATCTGACATGTACAGACCGCAACAAACAGGCTGCAGTCATAGAATATTAATCACCGAAATTGACAAAAATTCCTGAAGACTACAATTATGGAATTTCAGCAATAAGATTATCTGACAAGCATGCTTGATTGGTCAAAGTATTTAATTTGAATAATATGTTTTGTATTATGTATTTACTATGTTGAATATATGGACAGATAAGAAGCAGATCCATTTATTGAATACATTTCAACTACATTTCCCATGCTGCAATGGTGAGGCTTAGAGTCAAAGCTCAAGGAAGTACTAGTAAAATCATGAGTCAGGATGAATCAATCCTCCTCAGCTTAGGTCCTCAGACGTGTCTAAACAAGAACATCTATCAGACAAATGTACTGCAATCTTCATCATCAGCCACCCCACAAAACACACACACACACACACACACACACACACACACACACACACACACACACACACACACACACACACACACACACACACACACACACACACACACACACACACACACACACTTCTGACCTACAAAGTCCAAAATACACACACATACCCGCGACAGGTGTAAATGTCATCTTTGAATTTTTAGCAGCGGAGGAGGTGGAGGGAAGACAATCTCAAGTCATAGTGTTGTGTGACACAGACACAGGTGGTTAAAGAGGCAGTTTAGTGCTTCAAAGAAAAAAAGCACTGAAGTCCATGAATTATAAAAAGACATCTGGATGAGATTTACAGTTGAAAACAGTTAGGGAGTAAAATCACCAACAGAAACAGTCTACAAAACAAACCCTTATACCATTATATTACCATATCGAAAAATAAATACACTGAGTATACCAAAAGATTAAGAACACCTTCCTAATATTGAGTTGCACCCCCCCCTTTTTTGGCATCAAAATCATTCCAAATGGATGCTGGCCCATGTTGACTCCAATGCTTCCCACAGTTATGTCAAATTAGCTGGATGTCCTTTGGGTGGTGGACCATTCTTCATCCACACAGGAATCTGTTGAGGGTGAAAAACCCAGCTGCGTTGCAGTTCTTGACACAAGCCAGTGCGCCTGGCACCTACCATACCCGATTCAAATGTCTTGCTCACTCACCCTCTGAATGGCACACATACACAATCCATGTCTCAATTGTTTCAAGGCTTAAAAATCCGTCTTTAACCTGTCTCCTCCCCGTTATCTACACTGATTGAAGTGGATTTAACAAGTGACATCAATAAGGGATCATAGCTTTCACCTGGATTCACCTGGTCAGTCTATGTCATGTAAAGAGCAGGTGTTGATAACGTTTTATAAACTCACTGTATACAATGCATTCGGAAAGTATTCACACCCCTTAATTTTTTACACATATTGTTACGTTACAGACTTATTCTAAAATTGATTAAATGGTCCCCCCCCATCAATTCATTAACACACAATAATGACATCAACACTTGTATAAATACTTGTATGAATACAAAAAAACTGAAATATCACATTTAGACCCTTTACTCAGTACTTTGTTGAAGCACCTTTGGCAGCGATTACAGCCTTGAATCTTCTTGGGTATGACGCTACAATCTTGGCACACCTGTATTTGGGGAGTTTCTCCCATTCTTCTCTGCAGATCCTCTCAAGCTCTGTCAGGTTGTATGGGGAGTGTTGCTGCACATCTTTTTTCAGGTCTCTCCAGAGACATCCGTTTCAAGTCTGTGCTCTGGCTGCGTCATTCAGAGACTTGCCCGGCGTTGTCTTGGCTGTGTGCTCAAGGTTGTTGTCCTGTTGGAAGGTGAACCTTCGCCCCCAGTCTGAGCTCCTGAGTGCTCTGGAGCAGGTTTTCATCAAGGTTCTCTCTGTACTTTGCTCCGTTCATCTTTCCCTTGATCCCTTGATCCAGTCTTCCACTCCATGATGCAGCCACCACCACCACCACATTCAATCTTGGTTTAATCAGACCAGAGAATCTTGTTTATCATGGTGCCTTTTGGCAAACTCCAAGCGGGCTATTGTGCATTTTACTGAGGAGTGGCTTCTGTCTGGCCACTCTACCGTAAAGGCCTGCTTGGTGGAGTGCTGCAGAGATGGTTGTCCTTCTGGAAGGTTCTCCCATCTCCACAGAGGAACTCTGGAGCTCTGTCAGAGTGACCATCTCCCCCAATTGCTAAATTTGGCCAGGCAGCCCACTCTAGGAAGAGTCTTGGTTCCAAACTTCTTCCATTTAAAAATGATGGAGGCCACTGTGTTATTGGGGACCTTCAATGCTGCAGACACCTGTCTCGGAGCTCTACGGACAATTCATTCAATCTCTGACATACACTGTCAGCTGTGGGACCTTATATAAACATGTGCGTGCCTTTCCAAATCATATCCAAACAATTGGACATCAATCAAGTTGTAGAAACATCTCAAGGATGATTTATTTACCTTTATTTTACCTTTATTTAACTAGGCAAGTCAGTTAAGAACAAATTCTTATTTTCAATGATAGCCTAGAAACAGTGGGTTAACTTCACAGATTTGTACCTTGTCAGCTCAGGGATTTGAACTTGCAACCTTTCGGTTACTAGTCCAACGCTCTAACCACTAGGCTACCCTGCCGCCGATGATGAATTTTTATTTTTAATTGTTTTTATTTCACCTTTATTTAACCAGGTAGGCTAGTTGAGAACAAGTTCTCATTTACAACTGCGACCTGGCCAAGATAAAGCATAGCAGTGTGAACAGACAACAACACAGAGTTACACATGGAGTAAACAATAAACAAGTCAATAACACAGTAGGGGAAAAAATGAGTCTATATACATTGTGTGCAAAAGGCATGAGGAGGTAGGCAATAAATAGGCCATAGGACTGAATAATTACAATTTAGCAGATTAACACTGGAGTGATAAATCATCAGATGATAATGTGCAAGTAGAGATACTGGTGTGCAAAAGAGCAGAAAAGTAAATAAATAAAACAGTAAGGGGATGAGGTAGGTAAATTGGGTGGGCTGTTTACAGATGGACTATGTACAGCTGCAGCGATCGGTTAGCTGCTCAGATAGCAGATGTTTAAAGTTGGTGAGGGAAATAAAATCCTCCAACTTCAGCGATTTTTGAAATTCGTTCCAGTCACAGGCAGCAGAGAACTGGAAGGAAAGGCGGCCAAATGAGGTGTTGGCTTTTGGGATGATCAGTTAGATATACCTGCTGGAGCGCGTGCTACGGGTGGGTGTTGTTATCGTGACCAGTGAACTGAGATAAGGCGGAGCTTTACCTAGCATGGACTTATAGATGACCTGGAGCCAGTGGGTCTGGCGACGAATATGTAGCGAGGGCCAGCCGACTAGAGCATACAGGTCGCAGTGGTGGGTGGTATAAGGTGTTTTAGTAACAAAACGGATGGCACTATGATAAACTGCATCTAGTTTGCTGAGTAGAGTATTGGAAGCTATTTTGTAGATGACATCGCCGAAGTCGAGGATCGGTAGGATAGTCAGTTTTACTAGGGTAAGTTTCGCGGCGTGAGTGAAGGAGGCTTTGTTGCGAAATAGAAAGCCGATTCTTGATTTGATTTTGGATTGGAGATGTTTAATATGAGTCTGGAAGGAGAGTTTACAGTCTAGCCAGACACCTAGGTATTTATAGATGTCCACATATTCTAGGTCGGAACCGTCCAGGGTGGTGATGCTAGTCGGGCGGGCGGGTGCAGGCAGCGAACGGTTGAATAGCATGCATTTGGTTTTACTAGCGTTTAAGAGCAGTTGGAGGCCACGGAAGGAGTGTTGTATGGCATTGAAGCTCGTTTGGAGGTTAGATAGCACAGTGTCCAAGGAAGAGCCGGAAGTATACAGAATGGTGTCGTCTGCGTAGAGGTGGATCAGGGAATCGCCTGCAGCAAGAGCAACGTCATTGATATATACAGACAAAAGAGTCGGCCCGAGAATTGAACCCTGTGGGACCCCCATAGAGACTGCCAGAGGACCGGACAACATGCCCTCCGATTTGACACACTGAACTCTGTCTGCAAAGTAGTTGGTGAACCAGGCAAGGCAGTCATCAGAAAAACCGAGGCTATTGAGTCTGCCGATAAGAATATGGTGATTGACGGAGTCGAAAGCCTTGGCCAGGTCGATGAAGACGGCTGCACAGTACTGTCTTTTATCGATGGCGGTTATAATATCATATAGTACCTTGAGTGTGGCTGAGGTGCACCCGTGACCGGCTCGGAAACCGGATTGCACAGTGGAGAAGGTACGGTGGGATTCGAGATGGTCAGTGATCTGTTTATTAGCTTGGCTTTCGAAGACCTTAGATAGGCAGGGCAGGATGGATATAGGTCTATAACAGTTTGGGTCCAGGGTGTCTCCCCCTTTGAAGAGGGGGATGACCGCGGCAACTTTCCAATCCTTGGGGATCTCAGACGATATGAAAGAGAGGTTGAACAGGCTGGTAATAGGGGTTGCGACAATGGCGGCGGATAGTTTCAGAAATAGAGGGTCTACATTGTCAAACCCAGCTGATTTGTATGGGTCCAGGTTTTGCAGCTCTTTCAGAACATCTGCTATCTGGATTTGGGTAAAGGAGAAGCTGGGGACACTTGGGCGAGTAGCTGCGGGGGGGGCGGAGCTGTTGGCCGAGTTTGGAGTAGCCAGGTGGAAAGCATGGCCAGCCGTTGAGAAATGCTTGTTGAAGTTTTCGATTATCATGGATTTATCGGTGGTGACCGTGTTACCTAGCCTCAGTGCAGTGGGCAGCTGGGAGGAGGTGCTCTTGTTCTCCATGGACTTTACAGTGTCCCAGAACCTTTTGGAGTTAGAGCTACAGGATGCAAATTTCTGCTTGAAAATGCTAGCCTTTGCTTTCCTGACTGACTGCGTGTATTGGTTCCTGACTTCCCTGAACAGTTGCATATCGCGGGGACTATTCGATGCTATTGCAGTCCGCCACAGGATGTTTTTGTGCTGGTCGAGGGCAGTCAGGTCTGGAGTGAACCAAGGGCTATATCTGTTCTTAGTTCTGCATTTTTTTAATGGGGCATGCTTATCTAAGATGGTGAGGAAGTTACTTTGAAAGAATGACCAGGCATCCTCAACTGACGGGATGAGGTCAATATCCTTCCAGGATACCCTGGCCAGGTCAATTAGAAAGGCCTGCTCGCAGAAGTGTTTTAGGGAGCGTTTGACAGTGATGAGGGGTGGTCGTTTGACCGCGGACCCATAGCGGATACAGGCAATGAGGCAGTGATCGCTGAGATCCTGATTGAAGACAGCAGAGGTGTATTTGGAGGGCAAGTTGTTCAGGATAATGTCTATGAGGGTGCCCACGTTTACGGATTTAGGGTTGTACCTGGTGGGTTCCTTGATGATTTGTGTGAGATTGAGGGCATCTAGCTTAGATTGTAGGACTGCCGGGGTGTTAAGCATATCCCAGTTTAGGTCACCTAACAGAACTAATTCTGAAGCTAGATGGGGGGCGATCAATTCACATATGGTGTCCAGGGCACAGCTGGGAGCTAAGGGGGTCGGTAGCAGGCGGCAACAGTGAGAGACTTATTTCTGGAGAGATTCATTTTTAAAATTAGAAGTTCGAACTGTTTGGGTATGGACCTGGAAAGTATGACATTACTTTGCACGCTATCTCTGCAGTAGATTGCAACTCCTCCCCCTTTGGCAGTTCTATCTTGACGGAAAATGTTATAGTTGGGTATGGAAATCTCAGAATTTTTGGTGGCCTTCCTAAGCCAGGATTCAGACACGGCAAGGACATCAGGGTTGGCAGAGTGTGCTAAAGCAGTGAGTAAAACAAACTTAGGGAGGAGGCTTCTGATGTTGACATGCATGAAACCAAGGCTTTTTCAATCACAGAAGTCAACAAATGAGGGTGCCTGGGGACATACAGGGCCTGGCTTTACCTCCACATCACCCGAGGAACAGAGGAGGAGTAGGATGAGGGTGCGGCTAAAGGCTATCAAAACTGGTCGCCTAGAGCGTTGGGGACAAAGAATAAAAGGAGCAGATTTCAGGGCGTGGTAGAATAGATTCAGGGCATAATGTGCAGACAGGGGTATGGTGGGGTGCGGGTACAGCGGAGGTAAGCCCAGGCACCGGGTGATGATAAGAGAGATTGTATCTCTAGACATGCTAGTTATAATGGGTGAGGTCACCGTATGTGTGGGAGGTGGGAAAAAGGAGGTGTCAGAGGTATGAAGAGTGGAACTAGGGGCTCCGTTATCAACTAAAACAATGATAACTAACCTGAACAACAGTATACAAGGCATTTTGACATTTGAGAGAGACATACAGCGAGGCATAAAGTAATCGCAGGTATTGATTGGGAGAGCTAGCTAAGACAACCAGGTGAGACAGCAACAGGTGAGACAGCAACAGCTAATCAGCTAATAGCTAACACAACAACAGCAGGTAAAATGGCGATGACTAGGCAGAGAGGGTCGGAATAACTACACCCAGAGCCTGAGTTCGCGGCTGGGGCCGACAGATAAAAAAATAATAAACAGAATGGAGTACCGTGAATTAATGGACAGTCCAGCAGGCATCAGCTATGTAGCCAAGTGATCATAGTGTCCAGGGGGCAGCAGTAGATGGAACAGGGAAGCCGCGGAGTAGTCACCACTACGCTAGCACGCGGGCGACACGGCGTTTAAAGTTAGTAGCCCGGGGATAGTAGGAGCATCTGCTCCGAAGGAGGCCGGTTGAAGGCACAGCGGATGGAGTATTTGTCGGCAGACCAGTCGTGGTGGTGCGGCGGGGCGCCGTGTCGACAGAGGATCCAAACCAGATGGCGAAAGAGGTATTGTAGAATTTAGTTTGCTAGCCGGGAGATGCGCCTGGCTCACGGCTAACTGGTGCTAGCTTCGTGGCAGGGGCGTTAGCCACTAGCTAGCAGTGAAGATCAGAAGTGGTGGTCCAGGGATTACGGCAGGAATCCGGCGTTGTAGTGGAGAGATAGTCCAATACTGGTAGATTGGCGAGTATTATCCAGGCTAAAAAACAGGGCTGGTATCTGAGCAGAAGGTAAAAGCCGCTAGCAGTGGCTAACAATGACTAAATAGCTTGTAGCTAATTAGCTTCTGGTGGGTCTTGAATGTGTTCTAAAATTAAAAATAATAGCGATTCCGTATCACATTGGGTGAGGCAGGTTACCGGAAGGTATAATCGAATTAAAATGGAATTAAAATGGAAAAGAGTGAAAATAAAATTTAAATATATACAAAAAAGAAGAAAATAAAAAAAGTACACGAGAGGACGAACAAAAACACGTCTTCACTGCTACGCCATCTTGGATGGAAACAGGATGAACCTGAGCTCAATTTCAAGTCTCACAGCAAAGGGTCTGAATACTTATGTAAATAAGATACTTTTTGTATTTAATAGATTTGCACACATTTCTAAAGAACTGTTTTTTCTTTGTCAGTATGGGGTACTGTGTGTAGATTGGTGAGGGGAAAAAATGATTTCATCCATTAGAGAATGTGAAAATGTGAAGGAGGGTTCTGAATACTTTCCGAATGCACCGCTTATCTCAAGACAGGATTGGTAACAGTCGAACCATCAGACAGCCTTACAGACAGGCTAAAAAGCTGCATGGAACAAGAGAGAGAAAAGAAAGAGGGAGGAAGATGGAGAGAGTGGAGGACAAAATGGCGTCTGTTGGATAGATTAACAACAATACGATTCTCTACTCAAGTTTAAGTTGAACCCCTGCTTTATATTTAAACAACAAGGCCCTAGGAGGTGTGGTGTATGGCCAATATACCATGCTTAAGGGCTGTTCGTAGGCGTGATGCAAAGCGCAGAACCTGGGTACTGACCTTAGCCGTGGTATATTGGCCGTATATCACAAAACCCTGAGGTGCCTTATTGCTATAATAAACTGGTTACCAACCAAATTAGACCAGTAAAAAGTATATTTCTTGCCATACACGTGCTATCGAAAATCATCGCACGAAGAGGCAAAAACAGACTTACCTCCATCGCGATGTCCCCTAAAGGCCTTTCTGCTAACTTGCTATCCCCGGTCTACTAACTGCTAGCTTGCTAGCCCCGGTGTGCTAACTGCTAGCTTGCTTGCCCCGGTCTGCTAACTGCTGGCTTGCTTGCTAGCCCCGGTCTGCTAACTTCTTGCTTGCTAACCCGGTCTGCTAACTGCTAGCTTGTTAGCACCGGCCTGCTAACTGTCTGAATCGCCGTGTCCCCAGCCAGCCCAACCACTCACTGGACCCATATGTTCACTCTGCTATGCATACCTCTCTCTAATATCAATATGCCTCGTCCATTACTGTCCTGGTTAGTGATTACTGTCTTATTTCACTGTAGAGCCTCTAGCCCTGCTCAATATCCCTTAACCAACCATGTTGTTCCACCTCCTACATATGCGATGACATCACCTGGTTTAATTATCTCTAGAGACTATATCTCTCTCATCATTACTCAATGCCTAGGTTTACCTCCAATGTACTCACATCCTACCTTACCTTTGTCTGTACACTATGCCTTGAATCTATGCTATCGTTCCCAGAAACCTGCTCCTTTCACACTCTGTTCCGAACGTGCTAGACGGCCAGTTCGTATAGCCTTTAGCCGTACCCTTATCCTACTTCTCCTCTGTTCCTCTGGTGATGTAGAGGTTAATCCAGGTCCTGCAGTGCCTAGCTCCACTCCCCAGCTGCTCTCATTTGTTGACTTCTGTAACTGTAAAAGCCTTGGTTTCATGCATGTTAACATTAGAAGCCTACTCCCTTAGTTTGTTTTACTCACTGCTTTAGCACACTCTGCCAACCCGGATGTCTTAGCTGTGCCTGAATCCTGGCTTAGGAAGTCCACCAAAAACCCTGAAATCTCCATCCCTAACTATAACAGTTTCCACCAAGATAGAACTGCCAAAGGGGGCGGTGTTGCAATCTACTGCAAAGATAGCCTGCAGAGTTCTGTCTTACTATCCAGGTCTGTACACAAACAATTCGAGCTTCTACTTCTAAAAATTCACCTTTCCAGAAACAAGTCCCTCACTGTTGCCGCTTGCTAAAGACCACCCTCTGCTACCAGCTGTGCCCCTGACACCATATGTGAATTGATTTCCCCCCATCTATCTTCTGAGCTCGTGCTACTAGGTGACCTAAACTGGGACATGCTTAACACCCCGGCCATCCTACAATCTAAGCTTGATGCCCTCAATCTCACACAAATTATCAATGAACCTACCAGGTACAACCCCAATCCGTAAACACGGGCACCCTCATAGATATCATCCTGACTAACTCGCCCTCCAAATACACCTCTGCTGTTTTCAATCAAGATCTCAGCGATCACTGCCTCATTGCCTGCATCAGTAATGGGTCTGCGACAAAATGACCACCCCTCATCACTGTCAAACGCTCCCTAAAACACTTCAGCGAGTAGGCCTTTCTAATCGACCTGGCACGGGTATCCTGGAAGGATATTGACCTCATCCCGTCAGTAGAGGAAGCCTGGTTATTCTTTAAAAGTGCTTTCCTCACCATCTTAAATAAGCATGTCCCATTCAAAAAATGTAGAACTAGGAATACATATAGTCCTTGGTTCACTCCAGACCTGTCTGCCCTTGACCAGCACAAAAACATCCTGTGGCGTTCTGCATTAGCATCAAATAGCCCCTGTGATATGCAACTTTTCAGGGAAGTTAGGAACAAATATACACAGGCAGTTAGGAAAGCTAAGGCTAGCTTTTTCAAACAGAAGTTTCCATCCTGTAGTACAAACTCAAAAAAGTTCTGGGACACTGTAAAGTCCATGGAGAATAAGAGCACCTCCTCCCAGCTGCCCACTGCTCTGAGGCTAGGTCACCACTGATAAATCCACTATAATTGAGAATTTCAATAAGCATTTCTCTACGGCTGGCCATGCTTTCCACCTGGCTACCCCTACCCCGGTCAACTGCCCGGCACCCTCCACAGCAACCCGCCAAAGCCCCCACCATTTCTCCTTCACCCAAATCCAGATAGCTGATGTTCTGAAAGAGCTGCAAAATCTGGACCCTACAAATCAGCCGGGCTAGACAATCTGGACCCTCTCTTTCTAAAATGATCTGCTCAAATTGTTGCAACCCCTATTACTAGCCTGTTCAACCTCTCTTTCGTATCATTTGACATTCCCAAAGATTGGAAACCTGCCGCGGTCATCCCCGTCTTCAAAGGGGGTGACACTCTAGACTCAAACTACTGCAGACCTATATCTATCCTACCCTGTCTTTCTAAGGTCTTCGAAAGCCAAGTTAACAAACACATTACCGACCATTTCGAATCCCACCGTACCTTCTCCGCTGTGCAATCTGGTTTCAGAGCTGGTCATGGGTGCACCTCAGCCACACTCAAGGTCCTAAACAATATCATAACCGCCATCGATAAGAGACATTACTGTGCAGCCATATTCATAGTCCTGGCCAAGGCTTTCGACTCTGTCAATCACCACATTCTTATTGGCAGACTCGACAGCCTTGGTTTCTCAAATGATTGCCTCGCCTGGTTCACCAACTACTTCTCTGATCGAGTTCAGTGTGTCAAATCGGAGGGCCTGTTGTCCGGACCTCTGGCAGTCTCTATGGGGGTGCCACAGGGTTCAATTCTCGGGCCGACTCTCTTCTCTGTATACATCAATGATGTCACTCTTGCTGCTGGTGATTCTCTGATCCACCTCTATGCAGACGACACCATTCTGTATACTTCTGGCCCCTCTTTGGACACTGTGTTAACCTCCAGACGAGCTTCAATGCCATACAACTCTCCTTCCATGGCTTCCAACTGCTCTTAAATGCAAGGAAAACTAAATGCATGCTATTCAATCGATCACTTCCCGCACCTGCCCGCCTGTCCAACATTACTACTCTGGACGGCTCTGACTTAGAATATGTGGACAACTACAAATACCTAGGTGTCTGGTTAGACTGTAAACTCTTCTTCCAGACTCAAATTAAGCATCTCCAATCCCAAATTAAATCTAGAATCAGCTTCCTTTATCGCAACAAAACATCCTTCACTCATGCTGCCAAACATACCCTCGTAAAACTGAACATCCTACCGATCCTCGACTTCGGCGATGTCATCTATAAAATAGCCTCCAACACTCTACTCAACAAATTGGATGCAGTCTATCACAATGGCATCCGTTTTGTCACCAAAGCCCCATACACTACCCACCATTGCGACCTGTATGCTCTCGTTGGTTGGCCCTCGCTTCATACTCCTCGCCAAACCCACTGGCTCCAGGTCATCTACAAGTCTCTGCTAGGTAAAGCCCCAGCTTATCTCAGCTCACTGGTCACCATAGCAGCACCCACTCGTTGCACACGCACCAGCAGGTATATCTCACTGGTCACTCCCAAAGCCAATTCCTCCCTTGGTCGCCTTTCCTTCAAGTTCTCTGCTGCCAATGACTGGAACGAACTGCAAAAATCACTGAAGCTGGAGACTCATATCTCCCTCACTAGCTTAAAGCACCAGCTGTCAGAGCAGCTCACAGATCACTGCACCTGTACATAGCCCATCTGTAAACAGCCCATCTATCTACCTCATCCCCATACTGTATTTATTTATTTATCTTACTCCTTTGCACCCCAGTATCTCTACTTGCACATTCATCTTCTGCACATCTACCATTCCAGTGTTTAATTGCTATATTGTAATTACTTCGCCATCATGCCCTATTTATTGCCTTACCTCTCTTATCCTACCTCATTTGCACTCACTGTATATGTACCTTTTTGTTTTCTTTTTTCTACTGTATTATTGACTGTATGTTTTGTTTATTCCATGTGTAACTCTGTGTTGTTGTATGTGTCGAATTGCTATGCTTTATCTTGGCCAGGTCGCAGTTGCAAATGAGAACTTGTTCTCACAGATTATAAACCGGGTAGTATGGGTCCTGGATGGTGATTGGCTGAAACAGCATTCCAGCCTTGTGTATAACAGACAATATACCATGGGTATGACACAAAACTACTTGTTCACTGTTCTATTTATGTTGTAACCGGTTAATAATAGCAATAAGGCACCTCAGGGATTTGTGGTGTATGGACAATATAATGTATCACTGCTAAGGGTTGTATCCAGGCTGTATAATGTTTGTTTGTTTATACAGAATTCATTGTATCGTAGTAAATCAGCCCAATGTACGCCGACCCTGAGACTCTGGGTCAATTAAACCCTGCAATTAAACCCTGCTGTATATCTCTCACAAAGACAACACAAATTAAACCCTGCTGCATATCTCTCACAAAGACAACACAAATTAAACCCTGCTGTATATCTCTCACAAAGACAACACAAATTTAACACTGCTGTATAGCTCTCACAAAGAGAACACAAATTTAACCCTGTTGTATAGCTCTCACAAAGACAACACAAATTAAACCCTGCTGTATATCTCTCACAAAGACAACACAAATTAAACCCTGCTGTATATCTCTCACAAAGACAACACAAATTAAACTCTGCTGTATAGCTCTCACAAAGACAACACAAATTTAACCCTGATGTATAGCTCTCACAAAGACAACACAAATTAAACTCTGCTGTATATCTCTCACAAAGACAACACAAATTAAACTCTGCTGTATATCTCTCACAAAGACAACACAAATTAAACTCTGCTGTATATCTCTCACAAAGACAACACAAATTAAACTCTGCTGTATAGCTCTCACAAAGACAACACAAATACTAGGTGTGTGTGGAGTGGTTCTGTCTGCCCTGCCAGGGCTCTCCTCTCTCCTTTCTCTACTCACTACTCTCTCTCCTCCTCTCTCTCCTCCTCTCTCTCCTCCTCTCTCTCCTCTTTCTCCAGCCTGCGGCACTCTGGCCCTCTCCTCTCCTTGCTGCCTGCCACCAGCTCTTGGCTCCATTCCCAGCCTTTTAGTGAGTGTTACCTGTCAGGACCTGAATTATACCTGCCTGCAGGCTCAGTCCATATGAGTCATACATCAGCCGGAGGGAGAGAGAGAGAGAGAAAGAGAGAGAGAGAGAGAGAGAGAGAGAGAGAGATGGAGTGATAGGGAGTGAGAGATTGCACTCAACCTCATCTGTACAAAGCCTAGGCAATTACTGAGTGCCAGCTCTAGACATGGCAGTCACACCAGCAACAAAGCTGCTCACAATAGACCTCATTACCAACCAGTGGATTTACTGAGAAAAGATTTCCCTTTTAGCCCAAATCTTTAGACGTTTTATTTGTGTATGTTCTCACAATGATGGGCGATGGAATAAACAGTATTAAAATGATTACTCACCAAATCAGAAAGATATGTCAAAGATATTAATATTGTGCAATACATTACTGTATGTACCAATGTCAACATGTAACACTCTCACTAAAACTGGCTTTAATTTACACCTTGATTAGATGTGTAATCTCTGGTAAATCATAGGTTAATGTAGGCACAGATTGGTTTATGATTACTTGATAATATTATTTTTTGCAATTTTTGACTCCCAATGGAGTTACATACATCAAGGTCAAGTGTAATGTTACATACATCAAGGTCAAGTGTAATGTTACATACATCAAGGTCAATTGTAATGTTACATACATCAAGGTCAATTGTAATGTTACATACATCAAGGTCAAGTGTAATGTTACATACATCAAGGTCAATTGTAATGTTACATACATCAAGGTCAATTGTAATGTTACATACATCAAGGTCAATTGTAATGTTACACATATCAAGGTCAATTGTAATGTTACATACATCAAGATCAATTGTAATGTTACACATATCAATGTCAATTGTAATGTTACACATATCAAGGTCAATTGTAATGTTGCACATATCAATGTCAATTGTAATGTTACACATATCAAGGTCAATTGTAATGTTACACATATCAATGTCAATTGTAATGTTACACATATCAATGTCAATTGTAATGTTACACATATCAATGTCAATTGTAATGTTACACAATCAATGTCAATTGTAATGTTACACATATCAAGGTCAATTGTAATGTTGCACATATCAATGTCAATTGTAATGTTACACATATCAAGGTCAATTGTAATGTTACACATATCAATGTCAATTGTAATGTTACACATATCAAGGTCAATTGTAATGTTACACATATCAATGTCAATTGTAATGTTACACATATCAAGGTCAATTGTAATGTTACACATATCAAGGTCAATTGTAATGTTGCACATATCAAGGTCAACTTTAACATTACACATGTTAAATTATCAATGAGTGTGGAACGCCTCATCCACCCTACTACTCTATTTCTGTCTCTCTCTCTTACTCTCTCTCTTTTTCTCTCTTTCTTTCTTTCTCTCTCTCTCTCTATCTCTATCCCTCTCTCTCTCTACACATCTCTCGCTCTATCCCTCTGTCTATCCGTCTATCCGTCTATCCGTCTATCCCGTCTATCCGTCCGTCTATCCGTCCGTCCGTCCGTCCGTCCGTCCCCCCCTCTCTCTCTCTCTCTCTCTCTCTCTCTCTCTCTCTCTCTCTCTCTCTCTCTCTCTCTCTCTCTCTCTCTCTCTCTCTCTCTCTCTCTCTCTCTCTCTCTCTCTCTCTCATGTCCTACTTCAAAGAGCAGACACACAGTAGATCCTGTTTGAGGTTGCTCTAATGGCCGCAGACTCTCAAACAGCTAGCATCGTCTTCACAGTGTGTTCGGGTGTGTGTGCGGGGGTAACAGTCGGTGTCATTACTATACCCAAACAAAGCCATATGCCTCCACACCTCCACCTCCTCCTCTTCCCTAGCTTGAACACTATAGCCGGGGGTTCAACTGGGGCCGCCAGTGAAATCAATCATATTATGTTACTGAGCAGAGGAGAGATGAAGCAAGACAGCAGACTGCAAGACAGCAGAGCTCAGCCAACAAGAGTAGCAGTTTAGTAAAGACAAATATATGTGCGTCTCTTGTGCACGGGTCGCCTAGAAAGTAGAAGATTTAACCATGTTATTATATCACTATATATATATCACTGCACAGTTTTAGGCTACTGTAAACATATCATCACTAGAGCACCAACCAGCCAATCAACCAACCAACAAGCCGACCAACCGACCAACCAACAAACCAAACAACCAACTACCCAACCGACCAGCCAATCAACCAACCAACCAATAAACCGACCAATCGACTAGCCAATTAACCAATCAACCAATCAACCAACCGGCCAACCGACCGGCCAATCAACCGACCAGCCAATCAACCAATCAACCAGTCAATCATCCAATCAACGGACGGACCAGCCAATCAAACATCCAATCAACCGACCAATCAACCAACCAATCAATAGAACGACCGACCAGCCAATCAACCAATTTAACCAACCAATCAACCGACCCACCAGCCAATCAACCAATCAACCGACCAACGAACAGACCAACCAATCAACCTACCAACCAGCCAATCAACAAATGAACCGACCAACTGACCAGCCAATCAATCAACAAATCAACCGACTAACCGACCAGCCAATCAACCAATCAATCAATCAACCAATCAATCAACAGACTGACCAATCAACCAACCAAACAAACGACCAGCCAATCAACCAATCAACCGACTAACCAACCGTCCAACTGACAGGCCAATCAACCAATCAACCCACTGACCGACCAGCCAACCAATCAATCAACCAACCAGCCAGCCAATTAACCAATCAACCAACCGACCGACCGATCGACCGACCAACCAGCCAATCAATCAACCAATCAATCAACCGACCGGCCAATCAACCAATGAACCAACCGACCAGCGAATCAACCAATCAAACGACCAATGAACCAAACAAGCGACCGGTGAATCAACCAACCAATCAACCAACCAATCCACCAACCAAACGACCGACCAGCCAATCAACCAATCAACCGACTAACCAACCGACCAACTGACAGGCCAATCAACCAATCAACCCACTGACCGACCAGCCAACCAATCAACCAACCAACCAGCCAATCAACCGACCGACCGAACGACCGACCGACCGACCGACCGACCGACCGACCGACCGACCGACCGACCGACCAGCCAACCAACCAACCAACCAACACTTATTATTTCAGGCAGGGCCGCCTCAGGATCTAATGCCCTCCTCTCACACGCATGCATGTACACACGCACACGCACGCACGCACGCGCATGCGCACACACACACACACACACACACACACACACACACACACACACACACACACACACACACACACACACACACACACACACACACACACACACACACACACACACACACACACACACACACACACACACACACACACACACACAGAGAGCTCTTCCTCTCAGCCTGCCCCTCTATTTGTGGGTAATTTATCACCCAGGGTCTTTGGGAGAGGGAGAGGTCTGATGCATGTGTCATTTGTCTGTGGCACCAAATGCAATTCTAGCCCACTGGTTCATGGAGACGCCTTGATGGGGTGACACTGGAGACACAGCTATCAATCTCTCTAGCCCACGTAAGGGGAGTAAATAGCATCAAGTGGAGAAGCTTTTGTTTAAACATGCCCTGAGTTGAGGAGGACTCTGGGAACGTCTGGTGACTTTACATGTCAGCTGTCAACGAAGTTCGATTTCCTATCGCCACCTTTCTCTTCTTTTGAGTGATTTCTAAAGTGATCCTCTGTGGCTCAGTTGGTAGAGCATGCAACATAAGGATAGTGGGTTTGTTTCCCGGGACCACCTGTATGTAAAATGTAGGCATTCATGACTGTAAATCAACCCATCAGAGTCTAAGGCCTGTCTAAGCCGGGGGAGGTGGGGTTCTACTAAGTTATATGGAATTGTTTCAAGAAGGTCATACCAAGGATCATTTAGCTTTTTGATTTTGAAATATAGGACAGACCCCTTGAAGTATATTACTGCTATTAGCCAATACAAACCCATTGAATAACAGATTCACTACATGGAACAACAGATAGTCCCAAAAGCATATCAAAAGGGAGTTTGTTCTGAAGTGTCTGTCCTATATTTGAGAGATATAAGAAAGATCAGGAAACATGTACACGTATTTAACCCCATATTTTTGGCATTAAACGGTCTCCACATATACTTCCATTCATTTTTTCAACTGGTACCAGGGACCTTCAGACAAGTCTTGTGAGGCCTGTGGGCATCCTAGAGCAAAACAACCCACATGTACATGTTGGTAAGAGTCTCACCTTTGCACAGGGGGGTCAATCGTGTGTAGGCCAGACGGTTTGGACACTACAGACAGAAGTTGGCAGGTCGTCTGTACTGAGTTCAAACTAGTCTCCTGACACTTGTGTAGGTCATAGAGCCCAATTTTCAGGATGTCTCATGGTCTGATAAACACTGCTCTAGCTCTGTCACCTTTCACCGCAGATGCGGAAGTGAGACATAGGTGGATGCGGTGGATTGTTCCTTAAACAGATTTTTATTGGGATTGTTTTATTATGCTAATTAGATTTTCGCGGGGGCGCAGACATTGACCTCGGGGGGATGTTAAAGTTGCCATTGATCATTGACTTAACATTTGCAAGAATTTGGGTGACCTTGAAGATATAAAAGACTATAAACTGGCACCCAAATTCTGGATAACATCCAAGATTACAGCAAAACGGTTGGGTCCACAGCTCTCGAAGTACAACACTCCGGTCTCTATGTAATCTGTCAATGTGTCTGGGAAATCACCACAGCGATCACAGAAAGAATACAGATGTAGGATCTGAATTTGAGCTACAGCAGGAAAATAATCCTGCAGCAACAGGAAATATGAATCAGTGCGTGGATTATACAGTAATTAATGAACATTGATGTTAGGGTTGATCAATTTTTCAAAAATGGAAAATCAAGTCTGAAATTTCAAGGTGGAAATTACAAACTTCAGAAGCCTTTTTAATGCTTAAATACACCACAAGTTTACACCACAAGTTTACTACATTGCAGGAATGTTCTCCTGCAACAGGTTGATCAAATTAAAAACCTACATCTGTAGATGTTGCACAACCACAATCAACCAGTATCAATCTAACACTCAAGCAGGTCCTCAGATATTCTGACACATTTTGCAATCAACTTTTCACAGCCAGTGATTGCAATTGCAGGTTTGCTTTTTGTGCAGGAGCAAAGGCCTGGAGCTGGAGAGCTTGATTTGTCCATGACAGGTCAGGGAGGGCTGAGCGAGTGAGTGAGTGAGTGAGTGAGTGAGAGAGTGAGGAGGAGGAGGAAAAATGCAGATTATAAGGGGAGTGAAGAAGGATCTTTACCTTCGGTGTCTGGCGTATTTGCCGCTGACGTGTCCGCTTCCATCACAGCCTGGAGTAGGACAGCTGTAAACACAAAGGAGAGACACTGGAGTTAACACGATGCATGGCACGATAGGCACGTACACACACACACACGGCCCCTCCCCCTTCACCCGATGCACACACACTCCTCCAGATGACATCCCATTCCCTCACACACAGATAGTGTTCAGTACATGCATGACAAAACACATGATCCAGAGGAATGCACAGGACCATAGCAGCTGTGTATTATTCATGTAATGAGAACACACAGCCAGCAGCCTCGAGGCCAGGCGGTGACTCACTACTCTGCATATTTCATAGCAGCCCATCAGCCTTCCTTTAGACAGCTGTGAGTGCCAAAGATAAACAGCCCCTCTTAAGGAACACTGGGTGCTTCTCCCTTTGACCCCACACCTATAGGTACTAGGAGGTAAACTCTGTTGTAGCTTTCCATTGGCCCATTCGCCCGCGGTCCACTCTCACTGCCATCACATCCGCTAGTTTATAGCCACCTGTGGTGTACGGTATCCATATTAGGAGATCAAATCAAATCGTATTTGTCACCGGCGCCGAATACAACAGGTAGACCTTACGTGAAATGTTTAGTTACAAGCCCTTAACCAACAATGCAGTTCAAGAAATAGTTAAGAAAATATTGACAAAAAAAATAAAAGATTACATAATAAAATAACAATAACAAGGCTATATAAAGGGGGTACCGCTACCGAGTCAATGTGCGGGGGTACAGGTTAGTCAGGCTATATACAGGGGGTACCGGTACCGAGTCAATGTGCGGGGGTACAGGTTAGTCAGGCTATATACAGGGGGTACCGGTACCGAGTCAATGTGCGGGGGAACAGGTTAGTCAGGCTATATACAGGGAATACCGCTACCGAGTCAATGTGCGGGGGTACAGGTTAGTCAGGCTATATACAGGGGGTACCGGTACCGAGTCAATGTGCGGAGGTACAGGTTAGTCAGGCTATATACAGGGAATACCGGTACCGAGTCAATGTGCGGAGGTACAGGTTAGTCAGGCTATATACAGGGAATACCGCTACCGAGTCAATGTGCGGGGGTACAGGTTAGTCAGGCTATATACAGGGGGTACCGGTACCGAGTCAATGTGCGGGGGTACAGGTTAGTCAGGCTATATACAGGGGGTACCGGTACCGAGTCAATGTGCGGAGGTACAGGTTAGTCAGGCTATATACAGGGGGTACCGATACCGAGTCAATGTGCGGGGGTACAGGTTAGTCAGGCTATATACAGGGAATACCGGTACCGAGTCAATGTGCCGGGGTACAGGTTAGTCAGGCTATATACAGGGAATACCGGTACCGAGTCAATGTGCGGATGTACAGGTTAGTCAGGCTATATACAGGGAATACCGGTACCGAGTCAATGTGCGGAGGTACAGGTTAGTCAGGCTATATACAGGGAATACCGGTACCGAGTCAATGTGCGGATGTACAGGTTAGTCAGGATATATACAGGGAATACCGGTACCGAGTCAATGTGCGGAGGTACAGGTTAGTCAGGCTATATACAGGGAATACCGGTACCGAGTCAATGTGCGGAGGTACAGGTTAGTCAGGCTATATACAGGGAATACCGGTACCGAGTCAATGTGCGGAGGTACAGGTTAGTCAGGATATATACAGGGAATACCGGTACCGAGTCAATGTGCGGAGGTACAGGTTAGTCAGGCTATATACAGGGAATACCGGTACCGAGTCAATGTGCGGGGGTACAGATTAGTCAGGCTATATACAGGGAATACCGGTACCGAGTCAATGTGCCGGGGTACAGGTTAGTCAGGCTATATACAGGGGGTACCGGTACCGAGTCAATGTGCGGGGGTACAGGTTAGTCAGGCTATATACAGGGGGTACCGGTACCGAGTCAATGTGCGGGGGAACAGGTTAGTCAGGCTATATACAGGGAATACCGCTACCGAGTCAATGTGCGGGGGTACAGGTTAGTCAGGCTATATACAGGGGGTACCGGTACCGAGTCAATGTGCGGGGGTACAGGTTAGTCAGGCTATATACAGGGGGTACCGCTACTGAGTCAATGTGCGGGGGTGCAGATTAGTCAGGCTATATACAGGGGGTACCGGTACCGAGTCAATGTGCGGAGGTACAGGTTAGTCAGGCTATATACAGGGGGTACCGATACCGAGTCAATGTGCGGGGGTACAGGTTAGTCAGGCTATATACAGGGGGTACCGGTACCGAGTCAATGTGCGGAGGTACAGGTTAGTCAGGCTATATACAGGGAATACCGGTACCGAGTCAATGTGCGGAGGTACAGGTTAGTCAGGCTATATACAGGGAATACCGGTACCGAGTCAATGTGCGGAGGTACAGGTTAGTCAGGATATATACAGTGAATACCGGTACCGAGTCAATGTGCGGATGTACAGGTTAGTCAGGCTATATACAGGGAATACCGGTACCGAGTCAATGTGCGGAGGTACAGGTTAGTCAGGATATATACAGGGAATACCGGTACCGAGTCAATGTGCGGAGGTAAAGGGTAGTCAGGCTATATACAGGGAATACCGGTACCGAGTCAATGTGCGGAGGTACAGGTTAGTCAGGCTATATACAGGGAATACCGGTACCGAGTCAATGTGCGGAGGTACAGGTTAGTCAGGATATATACAGTGAATAACGGTACCGAGTCAATGTGCGGATGTACAGGTTAGTCAGGCTATATACAGGGAATACCGGTACCGAGTCAATGTGCGGAGGTACAGGTTAGTCAGGCTATATACAGGGGGTACCGGTACCGAGTCAATGTGCGGAGGTACAGGTTAGTCAGGATATATACAGGGGGTACCGGTACCGAGTCAATGTGCGGGGGTACAGGTTAGTCAGGCTATATACAGGGAATACCGGTACCGAGTCAATGTGCGGATGTACAGGTTAGTCAGGCTATATACAGGGAATACCGGTACCGAGTCAATGTGCGGAGGTACAGGTTAGTCAGGCTATATACAGGGAATACCGGTACCGAGTCAATGTGCGGAGGTACAGATTAGTCAGGATATATACAGGGGGTACCGGTACTGAGTCAATGTGAGGGGGTACAGGTTAGTCAGGCTATATACAGGGAATACCGGTACCGAGTCAATGTGCGGGGGTACAGATTAGTCAGGATATATACAGGGGGTACCGGTACCGAGTCAATGTGCGGAGGTACAGGTTAGTCAGGCTATATACAGGGAATACCGGTACCGAGTCAATGTGCGGAGGTACAGGTTAGTCAGGCTATATACAGGGAATACCGGTACCGAGTCAATGTGCGGAGGTACAGGTTAGTCAGGCTATATACAGGGAATAACGGTACCGAGTCAATGTGCGGGGGTACAGATTAGTCAGGATATATACAGGGGGTACCGGTACCGAGTCAATGTGCGGAGGTACAGGTTAGTCAGGCTATATACAGGGAATACCGGTACCGAGTCAATGTGCGGAGGTACAGGTTAGTCAGGCTATATACAGGGAATACCGGTACCGAGTCAATGTGCGGAGGTACAGGTTAGTCAGGCTATATACAGGGAATACCGGTACCGAGTCAATGTGCGGAGGTACAGGTTAGTCAGGCTATATACAGGGAATACCGGTACCGAGTCAATGTGCGGAGGTACAGGTTAGTCAGGCTATATACAGGGAATACCGGTACCGAGTCAATGTGCGGAGGTACAGATTAGTCAGGATATATACAGGGAATACCGGTACCGAGTCAATGTGCGGGGGTACAGGTTAGTCAGGCTATATACAGGGAATACCGGTACCGAGTCAATGTGCGGATGTACAGGTTAGTCAGGCTATATACAGGGAATACCGGTACCGAGTCAATGTGCGGAGGTACAGGTTAGTCAGGCTATATACAGGGAATACCGGTACCGAGTCAATGTGCGGAGGTACAGGTTAGTCAGGCTATATACAGGGAATACCGGTACCGAGTCAATGTGCGGATGTACAGGTTAGTCAGGCTATATACAGGGAATACCGGTACCGAGTCAATGTGCGGAGGTACAGGTTAGTCAGGATATATACAGGGAATACCGGTACCGAGTCAATGTGCGGATGTACAGGTTAGTCAGGCTATATACAGGGAATACCGGTACCGAGTCAATGTGCGGAGGTACAGGTTAGTCAGGATATATACAGGGAATACCTGTACCGAGTCAATGTGCGGAGGTAAAGGGTAGTCAGGCTATATACAGGGAATACCGGTACCGAGTCAATGTGCGGAGGTACAGGTTAGTCAGGCTATATACAGGGAATACCGGTACCGAGTCAATGTGCGGAGGTACAGGTTAGTCAGGATATATACAGGGAATACCGGTACCGAGTCAATGTGCGGATGTACAGGTTAGTCAGGCTATATACAGGGAATACCGGTACCGAGTCAATGTGCGGAGGTACAGGTTAGTCAGGATATATACAGGGAATAACGGTACCGAGTCAATGTGCGGATGTACAGGTTAGTCAGGCTATATACAGGGAATACAGGTACCGAGTCAATGTGCGGAGGTACAGGTTAGTCAGGATATATACAGGGAATACCGGTACCGAGTCAATGTGCGGAGGTACAGGTTAGTCAGGCTATATACAGGGAATACCGGTACCGAGTCAATGTGCGGAGGTACAGGTTAGTCAGGCTATATACAGGGGGTACCGGTACCGAGTCAATGTGCGGAGGTACAGGTTAGTCAGGCTATATACAGGGAATACCGGTACCGAGTCAATGTGCGGAGGTACAGGTTAGTCAGGCTATATACAGGGAATAACGGTACCGAGTCAATGTGCGGGGGTACAGATTAGTCAGGATATATATAGGGGGTACCGGTACCGAGTCAATGTGCGGAGGTACAGGTTAGTCAGGCTATATACAGGGAATACCGGTACCGAGTCAATGTGCGGAGGTACAGGTTAGTCAGGCTATATACAGGGAATACCGGTACCGAGTCAATGTGCGGAGGTACAGGTTAGTCAGGCTATATACAGGGAATACCGGTACCGAGTCAATGTGCGGAGGTACAGGTTAGTCAGGCTATATACAGGGAATACCGGTACCGAGTCAATGTGCGGAGGTAC
This sequence comes from Salvelinus namaycush, assembly GCF_016432855.1. NCBI lineage: Eukaryota > Metazoa > Chordata > Actinopteri > Salmoniformes > Salmonidae > Salvelinus > Salvelinus namaycush. Next base: position 30,527,392 of record NC_052330.1, read on the forward strand.
AGGTTAGTCAGGCTATATACAGGGAATACCGGTACCGAGTCAATGTGCGGAGGTACAGGTTAGTCAGGCTATATACAGGGAATACCGGTACCGAGTCAATGTGCGGAGGTACAGATTAGTCAGGATATATACAGGGAATACCGGTACCGAGTCAATGTGCGGGGGTACAGGTTAGTCAGGCTATATACAGGGAATACCGGTACCGAGTCAATGTGCGGATGTACAGGTTAGTCAGGCTATATACAGGGAATACCGGTACCGAGTCAATGTGCGGAGGTACAGGTTAGTCAGGCTATATACAGGGAATACCGGTACCGAGTCAATGTGCGGAGGTACAGGTTAGTCAGGCTATATACAGGGAATACCGGTACCGAGTCAATGTGCGGATGTACAGGTTAGTCAGGCTATATACAGGGAATACCGGTACCGAGTCAATGTGCGGAGGTACAGGTTAGTCAGGATATATACAGGGAATACCGGTACCGAGTCAATGTGCGGATGTACAGGTTAGTCAGGCTATATACAGGGAATACCGGTACCGAGTCAATGTGCGGAGGTACAGGTTAGTCAGGATATATACAGGGAATACCTGTACCGAGTCAATGTGCGGAGGTAAAGGGTAGTCAGGCTATATACAGGGAATACCGGTACCGAGTCAATGTGCGGAGGTACAGGTTAGTCAGGCTATATACAGGGAATACCGGTACCGAGTCAATGTGCGGAGGTACAGGTTAGTCAGGATATATACAGGGAATACCGGTACCGAGTCAATGTGCGGATGTACAGGTTAGTCAGGCTATATACAGGGAATACCGGTACCGAGTCAATGTGCGGAGGTACAGGTTAGTCAGGATATATACAGGGAATAACGGTACCGAGTCAATGTGCGGATGTACAGGTTAGTCAGGCTATATACAGGGAATACAGGTACCGAGTCAATGTGCGGAGGTACAGGTTAGTCAGGATATATACAGGGAATACCGGTACCGAGTCAATGTGCGGAGGTACAGGTTAGTCAGGCTATATACAGGGAATACCGGTACCGAGTCAATGTGCGGAGGTACAGGTTAGTCAGGCTATATACAGGGGGTACCGGTACCGAGTCAATGTGCGGAGGTACAGGTTAGTCAGGATATATACAGGGGGTACCGGTACCGAGTCAATGTGCGGGGGTACAGGTTAGTCAGGCTATATACAGGGAATACCGGTACCGAGTCAATGTGCGGATGTACAGGTTAGTCAGGCTATATACAGGGAATACCGGTACCGAGTCAATGTGCGGAGGTACAGGTTAGTCAGGCTATATACAGGGAATACCGGTACCGAGTCAATGTGCGGAGGTACAGATTAGTCAGGATATATACAGGGGGTACCGGTACTGAGTCAATGTGCGGGGGTACAGGTTAGTCAGGCTATATACAGGGAATACCGGTACCGAGTCAATGTGCGGAGGTACAGATTAGTCAGGATATATACAGGGAATACCGGTACCGAGTCAATGTGCGGATGTACAGGTTAGTCAGGCTATATACAGGGAATACCGGTACCGAGTCAATGTGCGGAGGTACAGGTTAGTCAGGCTATATACAGGGAATACCGGTACCGAGTCAATGTGCGGAGGTACAGGTTAGTCAGGCTATATACAGGGAATACCGGTACCGAGTCAATGTGCGGAGGTACAGGTTAGTCAGGCTATATACAGGGAATACCGGTACCGAGTCAATGTGCGGAGGTACAGGTTAGTCAGGCTATATACAGGGGGTACCGGTACCGAGTCAATGTGCGGGGGTACAGATTAGTCGAGGTCATTTGTACAATTTAGGAAGCTTTGTCTGACCACTGATTAAGTTTTGCTTGACAACTTCCTAATATGGATGCCGCGGTGGTGGATGTCCGTCATGCACCATCCACAATGAAAAGTGCATGACTTTGCTAATTAGAGCAGAACAGCAGCTCTCGCTCTCTCCAAGGTGAACAGATCCATAGATTGTCGGTGAATGGCAGGAGCACGCATCGATCACTGCTATTGGCATTATTGATGTGTGTAGGCCTGGAAATGGATCCATGGGCTGATGAAACACCTATGTCCTCAGGGAGAGGATGTGTATAGGCCAGTGGGCTGTCTGTCTCTGTGTGTGCATGCGTGGGTGCTTGCCTGACTGTCTGCCTGCGTGTGTGTGTACGTGTGCGTGCACGTTTGCATGTGTGTGCTTGTACGTGTACGTGTGTGTGGATGTTTACGTGTGTATGCTTGTACGTGTACGTGTGTGTGTATGTTTACGTGTGTGTGTATGTTTACGTGTGTATGCTTGTATGTGTACGTGTGTGCGGACGTGTGCGATCATAATTGTGTGAGAAGCAAGAGCCAGGGAAGTGGCGTGGAGAGATTATGGATTAGGGGTTCTGAGCTGAGAAATACCATCAAGAGGGAGAAGGGTGTTTAGAGATAGAGACTGTGCAGGCCACTGGCCAGACAGAAAACACACAATTACAGAGTGTACTAGAATGTTTATAACATTGGTGTATTCTACAACTGCAATGAAAAAGGGTAGATATATCGCAAACATTTTTTGGGGGAAAATAATCAATCATTTTTCATCTGTTCAATGAAGGCATGAAAGTAATTATGAGCTAAACACTTGATCGTTGTCCAAATGTTACAGCTGAGGAAATGACTAGAGAGATACGGTAAAGGCACTGTCAACAGTGGCTGTTTACAATACAACATCTCAAGTCACTGTGGATATGATGTCAGTACGGTGTCCATATTAGGACATGTCAGGGATATTCACTTGTATCACTGGCACGAAGTGAAACATGGTCCCTCTCAACATGACCAATCTGCAGGGAGTGATAATAGAATGCAGTTGATCATAATATCCCCACTATAGCCTACTGTTAATACAACAGCAAATCAAATATATATAGAAAACCATTGACCACTCAGAGAGTCTGTAAAGCCCTCAGGAATGAATTACGCACCAACCTGAATAACTCCTGTGCTGCCGTCTCCACTGGAACTAGTGAGAAAGATTAACAAAGCCACATCAGACACAGTTAGATGCACCGTCTAGTACAACATACACAACAATAGCAGTAAAGAATAAACAATTACAATCAAAATCAAAACTACAGGATCCATCATGCATTTCTGTGTATCTACAGTCACTTTCACTTTGACTTGATGTCCCCCAATATGACACCAGGTGGCTGGCAGATGAGAGGGAGGGGGCAGAGTGAGGGGTTAGGGGAGGCGGTAACTAACAGCCCCAGGTCGTTTAGAGAGACAGACACACTGTACTGTTACCGTAGCGTACCTCGGACCCCTTTGGAACGCGTTCGATGGCGCTTCTCAACCGCATCCACGTCCATCTCGTAAAGACAAAGGGTTGGGAAGCGGTCATTAGTTTCATCCTCTTTCTCTCATGACATAATGAGGACTGAATACTGCACAACACATAGGCTACCATAAATGAAGATGTCACATACAGTAACAGAAGACCTAACTTCATTTCATAGAGCTTCATTGAGTTTCATAGAGCTTCATGGAGCTTCATTCATTACGTAGAGAGATGTAGGACTGTAGTACATCCACTATGTGGAAGTTAGAGTTAGTTACCTGGAATCAGCTGGGTTGAGTGTGGCACCACCTCGGGTTCAAAACCACGCCTCCTTCTCTGAGTGTAATAGTTGTGCTTTCTCAGCAGAAACACTTCAAAACTCCCCATCCAAAGGCATGATCTGCAAAGACAATAAAATAACAAGAATATTACACACTCACGGTAGAACATTCTCACATTAGCGGTAGTAAGCGTAAAGATGGTCAAGCTTAGCGGTTAGCATCTTTCTTTTGTCTTGTTTGATTGCAATCACTTGCTTTTTCTTTGGGTGCTTTTCAGTTGTTTAATTTCTATTGTTATTCTGTACTTGTTATCCTCTTATGTTTGTTGTGTAGTAAATATTTCCATTTTTATTTTCAATGTTTTTATTTTATTAGTTTTTTTTCCTGTGAAGCACATTGCATTGCATTCCATGTCTGTATAAATAGAGCTTGAGTTGATTTGATTTGACTGTACTAAATTAGCCCGGTTGACTCCATTCTGTAAACAATGCAGTCTTATGAAGGGCAGCTTCCTCACTGCTTTCTTTCCATTCCATTGTTTTGGCTAAGTCCCATGATGCACAGCAGGAGGTAAATATGTTCCAAAAACAAAGATAAACAACTTATTACATCCACCAGGCAACCAGAGAGTCATTACAGTTTCTCTCTCTTTGTCTCGGTTTCCGTCTTTCCCTTTGTTACTTGCTTTTTGTGTATTGATATGTATATTGATGCGTATATATATGTGTATTGATGTGTGTATTGATGTGCATATTGATGTGTATATTTAATGCATATATTGATGTGTATATTGATGTGTAGTGTATATTGATGTGTATAGTGATGCGTATAGTGTATATTGATGTGTATAGTGTATATTGATATGTTTATTGATATATATTTATATGAATATTGATGTGTATATACATGTGTGTATTGATGTGTATTGATATCTATACTGATGTGTATATTGATCTGTATATTGATGTGTATGTTGAGGTATATATTGATGTGCATATTGATCTGTATGTTGAGGTGTATATTGATGTGTATATTGATGTGTATATTGATGTGTATATTGAGGTGTATATTGATGTGTATATTGATGTGTATATTGATGTGTATATTGAGGTGTATATTGATGTGCATATTGATGTGTATATTGATGTGTATATTGATGTGTATATTGAGGTGTATATTGATGTGTATATTGATCTGTATGTTGAGGTGTATATTGAGGTATATATTGATGTGCATATTGATCTGTATGTTGAGGTGTATATTGATGTGTATATTGATGTGTATATTGATGTGTATATTGAGGTGTATATTGATGTGTATATTGATGTGTGTTAATGTGTGTATTGATGTATATATTGTTGTATATGAATGTGTATAATGTATATTGATGTATATTAATGTGCATATTGATGTGTATATTGATGTGTATATTTATGTATATAGTGATGTGTATTGATATTGATGTGTATATTGATGTGTATTGATTTATATAGTTGTGTATTGATATTGATGTGTATATTGATGTGTATTAATGTATATATTGTTGTGTATTGATATTGATGTGTATATTTATGTGTATTAATGTATATATTATTGTGTATTGATGTATATTGATGTACATATTGATGTATATTGATGTATATTAATGTGTATAGTGTATATTGATGTATATTAATGTGTACAGTGTATATTGATGTATATTAATGTATATTAATGTGCATATTAATGTGTATATTGATTTGTATATTAATGCATATAGTGATGTGTATTGATATTGATGTGTATATTGTTGTGTATTGATTTATATTGATGTACATATTGATGTATATTGATGTATATTAATGTGTATAGTGTATAATGATGTATATTAATATGTATAGTGTATATTGATGTATATTAATGTGTATAGTGTATATTAATGTGTATTAATGTGTATACAGGGCCTGTGTAAGAGACCTAGTTCTCAGCATGAAATGTTTTTGAGCGGAGAGAGTGAAAGTCTCCATTTCCACAAATATTCTGGTATTTAACTTTTTTAGTTTATCATCAAATCGATTGTTTCCACCACAGACTGTCTATAAGCTTGAGGCATTTTGCAGGAGGCATTTGCCTTCTGGTAGGCAGTCATTGTAAATAAGAATTTGTTGGAGAAACACAGCAGCAAATGGAGTCTTTTTCTCGCTCTCTCTCTCTCTCGTTCCCATATAGACTGTTCAGCTCTCTCGTCTCTGCTCATCTGTCTGCAACCTCACATGAAGATCTCACACTCAACCTGAAATCTTGTTAGCGTGTGGGCCAACAGCACAAGAGTGTGAGCGTGATGCGCAGCCAGTGTATCGAACAATGTTGCACATCTCTAGCCCTGAGCTCTCATCTCTAGCCCTGAGCTCTCATCTCTAGCCCTGAGCTCTCATCTTGAGCCCTGAGCTCTCATTCTTAGCCCTGAGCTCTCATCTCAAACTCACTGGAGAATCAAAGCACACAGGTTCCTACTGTCCTATAGGAGTCAACTCTGTCAGTACAGGCTGAGACAGAAGAGGAGAGGAGACTCTGATTAGTATTCATCCGACCCCCTGCCTGTCTCAAATAATATGATGCAGTGCTCCCTGCATCAGTGGGTTATACACATCGTCAGGTCCCAGGCTAGCACACGGATACACACACATGATCACCAGCATGACCACAAACACACACATTCTAGGCTCTAGGTAGAGTGCACAGCGCTGTCTGCTTTGGAGAGAAGGCAGGCTGTATTCTGAGAGAGACCATGTTTGCCGTCTGAAAATAGTTCCCCAATGCAAACGCTGCCAGACAAAAGTATTCAACACTCACACAGATCCAGCCACACTGCACCAAATAGACTTTCAACATTTCAACAACGTGAACAAATTCTCTGGGTGTTTCTCAAAACTACAAGTCCTTTTCAAGCAAATATAGCAGAACTCTTTCTTGAATAAGCTCTATTAAAGAGAGAGTATCTCTCCCTGCTTCTCTCTTTCTCCGTCAACCCTTCTCTCTTCTCGATTCTCACTCCTCCTTCCCTCTTCCAGTATACACTGCATTCGGAAACTATTCAGACACTTTCACTTTTTCTACATGTTGTTACATTACAGCCTTATTCTTAAATTGATTAAATCGTTTTTTCCCCTCATTATCTACACAGAATATCCCATAATGACAATGCAAAAACAGGTTTTTAGAAGAAAAACCAAATGAAATATGACATTTACATAAGTATTCAGACCCTTTACTCAGCACTTTGTTGAACCTTTGGCAGTGATTACAGCTTCAAGTTTTCTTGGGTATGATGCTACAAACTTGGCACATCTGTATTTGGGGAGTTTCTCCCATTCTTCTCTGCAGATCCTCTCAAGCTCTGTCAGGTTGGATGGGGAGCATAGCTGCACAGCTATTGTCAGGTCTCTCTAGAGATGTTCGATCGGGTTCGAGTCCGGGCTCTGGCTGGACCACTCAAGGACATTCAGAGACATGTCCGGAAGACTCTCCTGCAAGGTGAACCTTCATCTGAGGTCCTGAGATCTCTGGAGCAGGTTTTCATGAAGGATCTCTCTGTACTTTGCTCCTTTCAGCTTTCCCTCGACCCTGACTAGTCACCCAGTCCATGCTGCCGAAAAACATCCCCACAGCATGATGCTGCCACCACCATGCTTCACCATAGGGATGTTGCCAGGCTTCCTCCAGATGTGACACTTGGCATTCAGGCCAAAGAGGTTGATCTTGGTTTCATCAGACAAGAGAATCTTGTTTCTCATGGTGCCTTTTGGCGAACTCCAAGCGGGCTGTCATGTGCCTTTTAATGAAGAGTGGCTTTCATCTGGCCACTCTACCATAAAGGCCTGATGGTTGTCCTTCTGGAAGGTTCTCCCATCTCCACAGAGGAACTCTGGATCTCTGTCAGAGTGACCATCGGGTTCTTGGTCACCTCCCTGACCAAAGCCCTTCTACCCCGATATCTCAGTTTGGCTGGGCGGCCAGCTCTAGGAAAAGTCTTGGTGGTTCCAAACTTCTTCCATTTAAGAATGATGGAGGACACTGTGTTCTTGGGGACCTTCAATGCTGCAGACATTTTTTGGTACCCTTCCCCAGATCTGTGCCTCGACACAATCCTGTCTCTGAGCTCTACGGACAATTCCTTCGACCTCATGGCTTGGTTTTTAATTGGACATGTCCAATCAATTGAATTTACAACAGGTGGATTCCAATCAAGTTGTAGAAACATCTCAAGGATGATCAATGGGAAACAGGATACACCTGACCTCAATTTCGAGTCTCATAGCAAAGGGTCTGAATACTTATGTAAATAAGATATATCTTTTTTTAATGTTTAATAAATGTGCAAAAAAAAGTATTATGGGTCATTGTGTGTAGATTGATGAGGATATATATTTTTTAATATACATTTTAAAATAAGGCTGTAACTTAACAAAATGTGGAAAAAGTCAAGGGGTCACTGTATATTGTGCTCTTAATTCTCTCTCTCCTCTCTCTTTCTCTCTCTCTCTTTCTTTCTCTCTCTTTCCCTCCCTCCTACCGTGACCAGACTCCACTTCAGCTGATCGATCCCAGACAGCAATGATGTCAGAATCCAAGTGCCATCATAGTCGCAAGAGTTTGGGATGAGCCTCCTCTGTTCTCATCTCCCCTCCCCTCTCCCTTCAACTTCCTGCATGTCAGTGCTGTCTCATTGGGGTTTGATATTGTAGCTTCAAGTCTTAGCTGTCACTCTCAGGTTATAACCATATTCTACTAGGATGCCTAATTAATCAATGATTTGCTTATGCAAATGGTATTGCCCAAAGACATGTGGAGCATCCTGTTATAATCTAAACATCTCACAACACTAACCAACTCATGTATGGTACAGAGTCATCTCCTCTCTACTTGCATACTGAACCTGGGTAACGCTCAACACATTACATGTTCTCACAATCAGCATAAAATATAGAGGTTTAATTTTATAGTTGTTCATATTCAGGGTCTCCAGAGTGCAGCAGGATGGGGACAGGGGCCTTAACACGTGGGCCCCTATGGACTTTCCTAAGCTTCAGTTGGTTGGTTCCTCCCTTCAATTATGAAGAGAAAGTAGAGTACTCTAATTGTCTCTGTACGTGTGTGTGTGTGAGTGTGAGTGTGAGTGTGAGTGTGAGTGTGAGTGTGAGTGTGAGTGTGAGTGTGTGAGTGTGAGTGTGAGTGTGAGTGTGAGTGTGAGTGTGAGTGTGTGTGTGTGTGTGTGTGTGTGTGTGTGTGTGTGTGTGTGTGTGTGTGTGTGTGTGTGTGTGTGTGTGTGTGTCTGTGTGTCTGTGTCTGTGTCTATGTCTGTGTGTCTGTGTGTCTGGATGTGTGTTCCGGTTAGCCATGGAGAGATCCATGTGAATGCCTCTTAATGATCCTTGACAACCGATACAAGGATACATGGAACATGTCGTCAATGGCAACTGAGTCGCCAGAAGCCTTTTACACTAGAGAAGACTTCATGATTGACTGTGTCCCAAGGGAGGGGTGGTGTCCGTATGTGTGTTCGTGTGTGTGTTTGTGCATGTATGCATGTGTGTGTGTGTGCACGTGTATGTGTGTATGTATGTAAGGGCCTGTTGGTGGAAATAGCTGTTGTCCAGACTGTAGCCATTGGGCTGATGGCATGTCTCCAGACAGCTTGCACGTGTTAAAAAAAAAGTTAAACAAATTAGATTCTTCCAAGTAGCTAGTCTTCACTTTGATGATAGCTTTGCACACTCTTGGCATTCTCTCAACCAGCTTCATGAGGTAGTCACCTGGAATGCATTTCAATTAACAGATGTGCCTTGTTAAAGGTTCATTTGTATAATTTATTTCCTTCTTAATGTGTTTGAGCCAATCAGTTGTTTGTGACAAGGTAGGGGTGGTATACAGAAGAGAGCCCTATTTGGTAAAAGATCAAGGCCATATTATGGCAAGAACAGCTCAAATAGGCAAAGAGAAACGACAGTCCATCATTACTTTAAGATACGAAGGTCAGTCAATACGAAAAATTTCAAGAACTTCGAAAGTTTTTTCAAGTGCAGTCACAAAAACCATCAAGCGCTATGATGAAACTGGCTCTCATGAGGACCACCACAGGAAAGGAATACCTAGAGTTACCTCTGCTGCAGAGTATAAGTTCATTAGAGTTACCAGCCTCAGAAATTGCAGCCCAAATAAATGCTTCATAGAGTTCATGTAACACATGACACATCTCAACACACACAACACACCTTCAGGCTGTGTGAGGGCTATTTGACCAATAAGGAGAGTGATGGAGTGCTGCATCAGATGACCTGGCCTCCGCAATCACCCGACCTCAACCCAATTGAGATGATTTGGGATGAGTTGGACCACAGAGTGAAGGAAAAGCAGCCAACAAGTGCTCAGCATATGTGGGAACTCCTTCAAGACTGTTGGAAAAGCATTCCAGGTGAAGCTGGTTGAGATAATGCCAAGAGTGTGCAAAGCTGTCATCAAGGCAATGAATGATTTTTCTCTGATACAGTCATCAGAAAGGACAACAGTGGCACACCAAAGTATTAATCAAGATTATTGCAACAAATTGTTGTTCGGAAAGGTTCAATCACTTAGAGAAGTGAATCAAGCAAAGTAGGACATCCCAAAACTCCTGAAATATCACTACCTGAAGCAAAACATCAAATTCATGGATGAAGCCTGGAGGAAAAGCTTTCTACCAAGCATCCAAAGTGAGCTGAAACGTATGAGCCGATGCATCAACAATCACCTGAATAAACCTTCCATTCACGTCATGAACTGAGTTAGTCATTGTGAGCTCTCGCTGTCTCTGTCTCTGTCTCTGTCTCTGTCTCTGTCTCTCTCTCTCTCTCTCTCTCTCTCTCTCTCTCTCTCTCTCTCTCTCTCTCTCTCTCTTTCTCAAATTCAAATTCAAGCTGTTTTATTGGCATGAAAAACATTGTGTCAATATTTCCAAAGCAACAATGTATACAATAAACATTGTAATAAAATCATATACGATAACAAATAATAATATAAAATGGTAGTAAATAATAATACTAAATTAAATACAGAAATAATAATAATAAAATGGTAACAGTCAATAGTAGAAATGTAATAAATATAAAAATCTTAATATGGAAAATGAAACTATAACTAACTTATAACTAAATAACGGTAATCTTCACCATTACATCAGTACTACAACTACTATCATCATTACCACTACTACCACCACCACCATCACTAAACTGCTATCATTACCATTACCACCCATACCACCACTATTTGGAATGATAAACAACAATAATAATAGTAATAACAATAATAGTAATAACAATAATAGTAATAATAAGTAAGTTACTGCTTACTATGCAGATGTTATTATTCAGTGTCCCTCAGGCTATGACAGGCAAATACATATTTGGCTGCAAGAGGAGCCATTGCTCCTTCGCCCATGAATATTTTTAGTTTTTCCTCTGGGTTTAATAAGTTAAAATTTGGAATAAATGTAGTCATTTTTGTGAATAATGAATCTCTTTGTGAGGAATATTTATCACAGTAAAGGAGAAAGTGCATCTCTGTCTCTACCTCCCCTGTCATGCAGTGACCACATACACACTCCTCTTTGGGTAGCCATGTCTTTTTATGTCTGCCGGTTTCTATTGCCAATTGGTGGTCACTCAGCCTGTACTTGGTTAGGATCTGTCTCTGCTTCGTATCTCTGACAGAGTAGAGATAATCAGCCAATTCATATTCTCTGTTTAGGGTCAGATAGCAATTTAGTCGGCTTTGGGATTTTGTTTCGTTTTTCCAATGTTGTAAATATGAGTCCTTTGATTGGTTCATGATTTTGTTTATTGAAATTCTTTTTTTTTTGAAGCAGTGCGGGCTCGTTTCTGGGCTCAGCTCTTGGGTTTGAAGTGCTTTAAATTGCAGACTTGAATTTGGACTTGAATTTAGATGTAGCCAACATTTTTATGATCTTTTCTGTATTGTCATTACTCCTGGAAAGAGGCCCAATTCTGCCCTACATGCAATAGTTGGTGTATTTCTCTGGACTTTTCCGACAGAATTCTGCATGTAGGTCTTCAATTGGATGTTTGTCCCACATTTTAAAGTCCAGTTTATTGAGTGGCCCCCAAACCTCACTTCTGTAAAGAGCTATTGGATAGGACTAAACTATAAAATATTTTGGTCCAAATTCTAATTGGGATGTTGATTTTAAATAATTTCATTTTTATTGCATACAATGCTCTGCGGGCTTTTTATTTGAGTGCATTCACTGCCATATTAAAGTTTCCCGATGCAGATATGGTCAGACCAAGGTATGTGTAATTTTTTGTGTGTTCAATTATGTTGTTGTTCAGGGTGTATTTATATTTGTGTTTCTGACATCTGTTTTTTGGGGGGGAAAATCATGATCTTCGTTTTTTTTTAAATATACTGCCATGGCCCAATTATGGCAATATTGCTCTAGAATGTTAAGGTTCTGTTGAAGGCCTTCTTTGGTTGGTGATAGATGTACCAAGTCATCAGCATATAGCAGGTAGGTAGCAGGTAGGGAGAAAGCCAATTTGACATTCCAGTTTTGTGGATAGGAGAGATGAGCCCCTGTTTCCAGATATCAGGGAAGCAGCCAGAAGTTAAAACAATGTTGAACAATTTAAGCACAGCATTTTGCAACTCAGGTGTGCTGTTTTCAGCATTTCATTTCTGATATTATCTAAACCACAAGCTTTCTTTGATTCTCTCTCTCGCCCTCTCTTTCGCTCCCTCTCTCTTTCTCTCAATCTCTATTCCTCTTTCTCTCTCTCTCTCTACCCCTCTCTCTCTCTCTCTCTCTCTCTCTCATTTTCTCTCTCCTCTCTTGCTCTCTCTCTCTCTCCCTCTTTCTTTCTTTCTTTCTTTCTTTCTTTCTTTCTTTCTTTCTTTCTTTCTTTCTTTCTTTCTTTCTTTCTTTCTTTCTTTCTTTCTTTCTTTCTTTCTTTCTTTCTTTCTTTCTTTCTCTCTCTCTCTCTCTCTCTCTCTCTCTCTCTCTCTCTCTTTTTCGCCCTCTATATTTCTCTCTTTCTCTATCTCTCTCTCTCTCGCTCTCTCTCTCTCTTTCTCTCTTTCTCGCTCTCTTTCTCGGTCTCTTTCTCTCTCTCTCTCTCTCCCCCTCCCTCTCTTTCTCTCTCTCTCTCTCTTTCTATCTTTCTCGCTCTCTTTCTCTCTTTCTCGCTCTCTTTCTCTCTCGCTCTCTTTCTCTCTCTCTTTCTCTCTCTCTTTCTCTCTCTCTTTCTCTTTCTCTTTCTCTCTCTCGCTTTATAGGCATGGGAAACATATGTTTACATTGGCAAAGCAAGTGAAATAGACAATAACCAAAAGTGAAATAGACAATTAAAAAGTAACAGTAAACATTACACTTACAAATGTTCCAAAGGAATAGACAATGCCATATTAAGTCTTTATACAGTGTTGTAACGATGTGCAAATAGTTAAAGTATAAAAGGGAAAATAAATCAATATAAATATGGTTTGTATTTACAATGGTGTTTGTTCTTCACTAGTTGCCCTTTTCTTGTGAAAAACAAGTCACAAATCTTGCTGCTGTGATGGCACACTGTGGTATTTCACCCAGTAGATATGGGAGTTTATCAAAATTGGTGATGGCTTTGTTATGGAAGGTTTGGGAATCGCTTCCATTTAGATGGTTGTGGAATTTAACTGCTGTTTTCTGGATTTTGATAATTAGCGGGAATCGGCCTAATTCTGCTCTGTATGCATTATTTGGTGTTTTACATTGTACATGGAAGATGTTTTTACAGAATTTTCAATTTGGTGTTTGTCTTTTGAGCTTCTAGTCATGAAATCTATGCAGCCTACTCAATCACTTTTTATAGCTACTGTTTACAGGCCTCCTGGGCCATATACAGCGTTCCTCACTGAGTTCCCTGAATTCCTATCGGACCTTGTAGTCATAGCAGATAATATTCACATTTTTGGTGATTTTAATATTCACATGGAAAAGTCCACAGACCCACTCCAAAAGGCTTTCAGAGCCATCACCGACTCAGTGGGTTTTGTCCAACATGTCTCTGGACCTACTCACTGTCACAGTCATACTCTGGACCTAGTTTTGTCCCATGGAATAAATGTTGTGGATCTTAATGTTTTTCCTCATAATCCTGGACTATCGGACCACCATTTTATTACGTTTGCAATCGCAACAAATAATCTGCTCAGACCCCAACCAAGGAGCATCAAAAGTTGTGCTATAAATTCTCAGACAACCCAAAGATTCCTTGATGCCCTTCCAGACTCCCTCTGCCTACCCAAGGACGTCAGAGGACAAAAATCAGTGAACCACCTAACTGAGGAACTCAATTTAACCTTGCGCAATACCCTAGATGCAGTTGCACCCCTAAAAATTAAAACATTTGTCATAAGAAACTAAGAAACTAGCTCTCTGGTATACAGAAAATACCCAAGCTCTGAAGCAAGCTTCCAGAAAATTGGAACGGAAATGGCACCACACCAAACTGGAAGTCTTCCGACTAGCTTGGAAAGACAATACCGTGCAGTATCGAAGAGCCCTCACTGCTGCTCGATCATCCTATTTTTCCAACTTAATTGAGGAAAATAAGAACAATGCAACATTTATTTTTGATACTGTCGCAAAGCTAACTAAAAAGCAGCATTCCCCAAGAGAGGATGGCTTTCACTTCAGCAGTGATAAATTCATGAACTTCTTTGAGGAAAAGATCCTGATCATTAGAAAACAAATTACGGACTCCTCTTTAAATCTGCGTATTCCTCCAAAGCTCAGTTGTCCTGAGTCTGCACAACTCTGCCAGGACCTAGGATCAAGAGAGACACTCAAGTGTTTTAGTACTATATCTCTTGACACAATGATGAAAATAATCATGGCCTCTAAACCTTCAAGCTGCATACTGGACCCTATTCCAACTAAACTACTGAAAAAGCTGCTCACTGTGCTTGGCCCTCCTATGTTGAACATAATAAACGGCTCTCTATCCACCGGATGTGTACCAAACTCACTAAAAGTGGCAGTAACAAAGCCTCTCTTGAAAAAGCCAAACCTTGACCCAGAAAATATTAAAAAAATATTGGCCTATATTGAATCTTCCATTCCTCTCAAAATTTTTAGAAAAAGCTGTTGCGCAGCAACTCACTGCCTTCCTGAAGACAAACAATGTATATGAAATGCCTCAGTCTGGTTTTAGACCCCATCATAGCACCGAGACTGCACTTGTGAAGGTGGTAAATTACCTTTTAATGGCGTCAGACCGAGGCTCTGCATCTGTCCTCATGCTCCTAGACCTTAGTGCTGCTTTTGATAGCATCGATCACCACATTCATCTGGAGAGATTGGAAACCCAAATTGGTCTACACGGACAAGTTCTGGCCTGGTTTAGATCTTATCTGTCGGAAAGATATCAGTTTGTCTCTGTGAATGGTTTGTCCTCTGACAAATCAACTGTAAATTTCGGTGTTCCTCAAGGTTCCGTTTTAGGACCACTATTGTTTTCACTATATATTTTACCTCTTGGGGATGTCATTCAAAAACATAATGGTAACTTTCACTGCTATGCGGATGACACACAGCTGTACATTTCAATGAAACATGGTGAAGCCCCAAAATTGTTCTCGCTAGAAGCCTGTGTTTCAGACATAAGGAAGTGGATGGCTGCAAACTATCTACTTTTAAACTCGGACAAAACAGAGGTGCTTGTTCTAGGTCCCAAGAAACAAAGAGATCTTCTGTTGAATCTGACAATTAATCTTGATGGTTGTACAGTCGTCTCAAATAAACTGTGAAGGACCTCGGCGTTACTCTGGACCCTGATCTCTCTTTTGACGAACATATCAAGACTGTTTCAAGGACAGATTTTTTCCATCTACGTAACGTTGCAAAAATCAGAAACTTTCTGTCCAAACATGATGCAAAGAAATTAATCCATGCTTTTGTTACTTCTAGGTTAGTCTACTGCAATGCTCTACTTTCCGGCTACCCGGATAAAGCACTAAATAAACCTCAGTTAGTGCTAAATACGGCTGCTAGAATCCTGACTAGAACCAAGAAATGTGATCATATTACTCCAGTGCTAGCCTCCCTACACTGGCTTCCTGTTAAGACAAGGGCTGATTTCAAGGTTTTACTGCTAACCTACAAAGCATTACATGGGCTTGCTCCTACCTATCTTTCCGATTTGGTCCTGCCGTACATACCTACACGTACGCTACGGTCACAAGACGCAGGCCTCCTAATTGTCCCTAGAATGTCCAAGCAAACAGCTGGAGGCAGGGCTTTCTCCTATAGAGCTTCATTTTTATGGAATGGTCTGCCTACCCATGTGAGAGACGCAGACTCGGTCTCAACCTTTAAGTCTTTACTGAAGACTCATCTCTTCAGTAGGTCAAATGATTGAGTGTAGTCTGGCCCAGGAGTGTGAAGGTGAACGGAAAGGCTCTGGAGCAACGAACCGCCCTTGCTGTCTCTGCCTGGCCGGTTCCCCTCTCTCCACTGGGATTCTCTGTCTCTAACCCTTTTACAGGGGCTGAGTCACTGGCTTACTGGGGCTCTGCCATGCCGTCCCTAGACGGGGTGCGTCACTTGAGTGGGTTGAGTCCCTGACGTGATCTTCCTGTCTGGGTTTTCGCCCCTCTTGGGTTGTGCCGTGGCGGAGATCTTTGTGGGCTATACTCGGCCTTGTCTCAGGATGGTAAGTTGGTGGTTGAAGATATCCCTCTAGTGGTGTGGGGGCTGTGCTTTGACAAAGGGGGTGGAGTTATATCCTGCCTGTTTGGCCCTGTCCGGGGGTATCATCGGATGGGGCCACAGTGTCTCCTGACCCCTCCTGTCTCAGTAGTTCATGTGTCGGGGCCTCCTTTCACCTCCTGTTTCACGGCCATGCTTTCCAGCACTCCCCCCCCCCCCCCCCCCCAATCTTCTTTTTGTTTTTTTTTTTTTTTTTTTTTTTTTTTGTTTTTTTTTTTTTTTTCCACCTCTAGAATTGACAAAGCGGCGCAGTACTCCGCCTGCAGCTGTCCTCTGTTCTCTTTCTCTCCTGCAGTCTGCTCCTGTTCTCTTTCTTCTCCTGCAGCCTGTCCTCTGTTCTCTTTCTCTCCTGCAGTCTGTCTCCTCTGTTCTCTTTCTCTCCTGCAGACTGTCCTCGTTCTCTTTCTCTCCTGCAGCTGTCCTTGTTCTCTTTTCTCCTGCAGCTCGGTCCTCTGTTCCTTTCTCTCCTGCAGCCGTCCTCTTATCTTTCTCTCCTGCCAGCCTGTCCTCTGTTCTCTTCTCTCCTGCAGCTCTGTCTCTGTTCTCTTTCTCTCCTGCAGTCTGTCTACTCTGCTCTTCTCTCCTGCAGCCTGTCCTCGTTCTCTTCTCTCCCTGCAGCCGCTCTGTCCTCACTCCTTTCTCTCCGCAGCCTGTCCTCTGTTCTCTCTTTTCTCCTGCAGTCTGTCCTCTGTTCTCTTTCTCTCCTGCAGTCGTCCTCTGTCTCTCTTTCTCTCCTGCAGCCTGTCCTTGTTCTTTCTCTCCTGCAGCCTGTCTCTGTTCTCTTTCTCTCCTGCCAGTCTGCTCCTCTCTTTTCTTTCTCTCTCTGCTCGCCGGTCCTCTGTTTCTCTTTCTCTCTGCAGCTCTCTGCAGCGTCTGATTCTCTTTCTCTCCTGCAGCCTGGTCCTCTGTTCCCTTTCTATCCTGCAGCTTGTCTCTGTTCTCTTGCTTCTCCTGCAGCCAGCCTTGTCTAGTTCTA